>NC_056727.1:317093271-317165771 GCF_019279795.1 Protopterus annectens | reverse complement strand
GGACTAAATGGTGGGAGAGCATGATAATACATGTGTTGGGGCAACATACATGTAGGGCCCCTAATGCTGGGGGGAGGGCAATGTGTAGAGGTGTGTCATGGCTGTGAAAGCAACTGGATAATGGATGGATTGCGTGTATGTCAAACTCAGATGGGGTCGGGGAACCATGGGTATGTGATTATGGATCCAGGCGTGTCATGGTTGGATGGCCTGGTTCTAATTGGACCGCATCGTGGAGGCCAGCGAGTCAGTTATAAGTATGTATGCATACACACATGCATACATCTATATGTAGATGTACATTCCCTGTAACATATCCATTCCATTTGCAGACATAAACACATGAATGTGCCCTTACAAACCTCGACCGTAGATAGAATAATAGGTAGTGCATAAGAGGGAAGGACCGAAATTGCTAAAACGCAGAAGTGTGTACAATGTCCAAAGTCAGTGCTGTGCTGAATAAATCAAATGTGAAGACTTTCTCACACAGGAAATTATCCCTGTGATCTGCCTGCAATGGCAACTCCAAATACTAAACCGGTCTATTTGTAAATGAAACACGCCAAACACGTACATAATTAGTCCTCATGTGTAACGTATACGTTACCATATAGTCAGACTAATTAATTCATTGTAGTGTCATGGTAATGGGAATAAGTTTGTAAGGAAGTAAGAGTCTAATCTTGACATAAAGACAACTATGTCCCATGTGGGATAACGCAAAAATTGTGATTAGTGTCCTATTGGTCACTCATGTCACCAATGTTTGTGAACTAAATGTTAGGGATTCCTGAGGATACGTGTAGTGAATAAAACAATGGTGCTACTGCCAACTGCATATAGTACACAACGATAACACACCAAAATAATTTATTCCATAAAACTTTCGGGTCTACACCCTTCATCAGTACAAAGCAATAACATTACTACAACATTTAAATAGGAGAAATCATATAGTCACATGCTTCAGCCCATCCCACCACTTAATAATCAGCCAAATCTTAAAAAGACAATACATCATTTAAAATCATACTAAAATTCTATCTAACTATAATATTACAAAATATAATACTTAATCAGTAAATCAATATTTAAATACCATACTAAAATATCTTACAATTATATTGCAAGTGGTCATAGTGTATTATAATAAATATATAAATACACATATAAACATATATAAGAAACATATATAGAAACCTTGCAACCACCATCATATACATACATATAAGTACCATTGTACACTTTTACACAACATTTCATAGCTATTACATAAACATATACTTTATGCATTATATGTATTTCATAATCTTTCCCTTTGCCTCTTTACTAGTATGGGCTTTAGGCTTACGGCATTATTTAGACCAGGCAACACATCTGCCTGAAGTCTAATAATCCATTCTAATTCTTTTAATTCTAGACAATTATTAATATCCCCCTTCCTTAAACTAATATCTATTGTAGCCAATACCCTGAATCTAAAAAACATGCCTTTCACCTTTATCTATAACGTGTTTACTCAAAGCATTCGTCAATACTTTCCTCCTAATCTCCGATTTATGCTCAGTTATTCTCTCTTTTTATTTTTCTAATAATTTTGCCCACGTAGAAAGATGCACATAATGTGCATGTAGCCAAATAGACCACTCTTCCCTCATTACAAGTGGTCATTGTTATCAATGTGAATACTTCATCATTAGTGGGGTGCTTAAAGATATTCTCTCCTTCATATAGGTCATTACAACAAGAACAGTTGTAGCATTTCCTTGTGCCTATTATCCTGTCTTTGGTCTTAGTTTTCTCTCGGAAATCTTTATAACATAATTTTCGTTTTAATGTTTCGGCACTTCTAAATCCAAAATTAGGTTTGTCCCCCACTATAGATCTAACTTCAGACATAGCTAATAAAATGGGCCGGTTCTTCTCTATTATAGTGCTCACTCCACGCGTATTTAAATTATAAGTCATTAAATATCTAACTATCTTCACATCTTCACGTGGGCCATCTCCATGCACTGTCATACCTCCCTGCAAGACTGGTTTAAATTTAGTCTGCCTCTCCTTTCTCACTTCCTCAACCGCTTTATTAATAAGTTGTTTTGAATAGCCACTATTCTCAAACTCTTGGGCCATAATTTTAACCTGTTCACTAAATATACTTTCATCTGTATTAAGCCTACCTAATCTAGTAAACTGTGCTTTCATGTATTGTCTTTTTAAGATTTGGCTGATTATTAAGTGGTGGGATGGGCTGAAGCATGTGACTATATGATTTCTCCTATTTAAATGTTGTAGTAATGTTATTGCTTTGTACTGATGAAGGGTGTAGACCTGAAAGCTTTATGGAATAAATTATTTTGGTGTGTTATCGTTGGATATGTACAGTGAGTCAACCGATGGGATGGGTCTACAGGGGTAGGGAGCGGCCAGTGTGTACTGGTGTGGATACACCGTGAATCCAACTGGAGAATGGATGACTGCAGTGTTAGTGAAGTGTTGGGGTCGGTGATTGGGGAAGTAGGAGACATGGGTATATGGGTATATATGCAACTGAAGCAGCACAGCAATAGTGTATTGGTCAGAGCATTCGCCTAACGAACAGGCATTCACAGCCCGAGTCCCACACTAGCACATATCATTTACCATGTGGAATGTGTATATAAACATATTTATGCATCGTATAGCTGTACAACCTACATAAGAACATGTACATGTGAACTGGAGTACTGCATGAAATGTGTAATTAATGTCATTCAATCTCAGTGTTAGTGACATAATGAATAAGTTACTATTAAGCAGGTGTAAGCACAAATATGCAGTAGTAAAAATATCTAAGCACCAGTAAGCATGTTTAAGTGCGTTTGCGCGGAGGTACATTTCCGTTAATAGGGCAACACTGTTAATGCGCTTACTGACCTCCGAATCCAGTATCAAACAGTGTATTTGTGTTAGTCTTAACATGTGTGTGTAAAATGTAGAAGTTACAGTTGTTCTCAGTTTGTTTTTACATTTTGTCCATTTAACTGATTTACACACAACTGTTAACATTAACATCCAAACAACATGGCTTGAGGTTGGAGTCGGAGCTGAGCACCCACATTGAAAGTGTTTGCCCGAAAGCAAAATAGTGCAAAGACAAAGGCCTACTATTACAGCAGTCTAGCCATTATAGGGAAAGCAGGCATTGTAGAAAATGTTTTCATTGTCAAATACCCATCCTCAACATCTCTAATTATACTAACTCAGCTTCTTTAAGCCGCGAGGATGTGATTACAATCAGTAAACAGTGATCATTTGTTTGTTAAGAGTGTCAGGCATGGATTTAGGAAGGCATCGCTGAGCCTGGAAATAACTGTGTTTACGATGTATACATCTGTTGCTAATGTACAAGGCTTTTACATAATTAATCCAAGTTGAAGCCTAATCCTAACAACTTGTATCTTGTAAGCCCTTCACGGCAAACATACATAGCAATTTCACTGTCTTTTAATCATCATTTCACAGGCCTCACAGAGGACTAAAACTGTCTGATCATAAATGGTCAGCATGACTACGTCTTTGTAAACTGTAAGCACAGGCAGTTACTTCATGTTAGGCATTTCATGCAGTGTACATATCACCATGTCATGCCTAATTAACAGAAGAAAGGAATGTCATGTTATTTCAAAGTATTTCCTTATTACTGATTTCCTGTCTGTGTGACTTACCTGGGCAGCACTTTAAAATGATTTCTCCGCTGTAATGCAGCACCTTAACATGTCTGTCAGGCAGATGTGTGTAAAATTAGACTAGTTACTTGGTTAAACATTTCATTATTAACACAAACATTTTATACCGACATGTGCTCAACAGGCATGTTAATGAGCTGCATTACACCTGAATGATTACATTAATAGTGTTGCCCCGATAACGGAAATGTACCCATTCAACAGTATCGCACATGTATTCAATTATGTAGATGTATGTGTGTTAATGTCCATATATATATATATATATATATATATATATATATATATAGATATAGATATATATATACATACCTGTGGCTAGTATACCTAAGCCTACACATACCTTGGTATCCACTGGGATGGGTTCCCCTCGACCAGTTTGATGTGTCAGGTGTGGCCGGCACAGCTCAACAATTTGCTGTAGGAGGTCTCTGTCCACCCTATAGTGCTCCACTATCTCCAGCTCATGTAGCCCCTGGTAGGTTACCCTGAGTCTGTACACTCTTCTCTGTCTCCTCACTGTGGGTTGTTCAGCACCATTCACATCCTCACCACCCTCAGCCTCTTGCACATGTTGTTCTATGTTGCCTGCTGCAGCCCTTCTCATTTTGTAGGTTTGTTTGTTAAAATGTCCCCGCTTGTATACACCGGTGGTGTAGAGTGTGGAAAAACCAGAGGGGAAGGTGTTTGCTTAGTTTATAGTAGTGTTCTGGGCTGGGCTGGTCTGCTGCCTCTGTAATTGGCTGAGCCTGATACATTTCACCTGTCAGCTCAGCTAGTTCTCCTTGATTACTTTCCTACTGCTGTTACCCCTTCCGATTGCCCTAGGCAGGTTTAGACACACCCATAGCTTAGCTGTGCTAAGCTGGGAGCAATCCTGAGCCTCAGGGCTCCAATCCACTTACAGTATGCCTGACATCCCTCCCATGATGTCACCTATATCCAAGTCTTGCACCCGGCTATCTATACTCTTACACTCTTGGGACCTGCCTCACACCCTGGGGAAAACTGGGATTCACTATCCTTCACCTCATTTGCATAGGATTGCCTGCTAATGCATAGTTACATGTCCCATACTGAGCCTCTCCTAAACTAACCGCTGCTTACCTTCGTGCAAATCCGCACCCAACCGCTCACAACAGCTTAAAAGTGCTTTACTCACTCCGTATCCAATGGCCCTTGTTCTGCCCAGCAACAAGATAACCAGCCTCTGTAAGGCTCGAAACCAGGACCCTGCACAGCACAGCCGATGTGCTTTACCACTAAGACATGGCAAATATACAGACATCGGATGTTATCACGGACATATCATCCAGCACAGTCATTCAACAGTATAGGACATGTATTCCATTACGTAGATGTATGTGTGTTAATGTATATGTATATATATATATATATATATATATATATATATATATATATATATATATATATACATACATACATAGATATAGATTATATATCCCAAGAACAAACCTCATGACACCAAAGCATTAGAAAAGAATGAAAAGGAAAACACCTGCAACTCCTGCATTATGTTTTGGTGTTAATTCTAAGGCAAGTGAGTTTCTGTCTGACACATGGGTTCAGACTGTAGTCTGGGTAATAATAGGGTTGCTGACGTTACTCACCAGGCCTATTGCCAAATGTATGGGTATGTCTTGCCAACCCAATCTCTTGGCTGATTGTGACATATATGGCCATTATATAGGGAAACTACAAAACACGCTCCTCAACACATCCAGTGGCTAGACACTCACAGCATCCAACACATACAGTATGACTGACAAACACACACCTGCTATGCCTTGTAATAGAACACCTACCTGACTACTTTAACACACTACAGCATTACGCAGTTACAGAAAGCGTTACCAAGATTACTGGGTCACAGCAATCCCAGAGGTGTATTCCTAGGTGGGTGACATCATCAGCCTTGCCAAAGTTGAGTATAGGAATTGTATGGAGTGTGAGTACTCTAAAAAGCATTGTTCTGTCTACAGGCAGACAGACAGACAGACAGACACACACACACACAAACTTGGCGTGTCTGGGGTTAGAACACTGACCTAACTACTTTATTACACTACAGCATTACGCAGTTACAGAATGCGCTACCGAGATTACTGAGTCAGAGCAGTCCCAGAGGTGTATTCCTAGATGGGTGACATCATCATCCTTGCCAAATTGAGTATAGGAACTGTAGGGAGTGTGAGTACTCTAAAAAGCATTGTTCTGTCCACAGGCAGATGGACACACACACACTTGGCATGTCTGGATTTAGAACACCGACCTAACTACTTTATCACACTACAGTATTACGCAGTTACAGAACATGCTACCAAGATTACTGAGTCACAGCAATCCTAGAGGTGTATTCCTAGGTGGGCAACATCATCAGCCTTGCCAAAGTTGGATATAGGAATTGTACGGAGTGTGAGTACTCTAAAAAGCATTGTTCTGTCCACAGGTAGACAGACACACACTTGGCATCTCTGTGATTAGAACACCAACCTAACTACTTTATCACACTACAGCATTACGCAGTTACAGAACGCTACCGAGATTACTGGATCACTGCAATCCCAGAGGTGTATTCCTAGGTGGGTGACATCATCAGCCTTGCCAAAGTCAAGTATAGGAATTGTACGGGGTGTGAGTACTCTTAAAAGCATTGCTCTGTCCTCAGGCTGATGGACATGCACACACAAGCCAGTGATGGGATCAGAACACCTGCCTATCTACAGATCAGTATTACTACACAGTTACGAGTTGTGCCACAGAGATTACACATTCCAAGGCAGTCATCATGACCTTCTAGGATTGCAGACATCAACAGGGATGCTGACAGTTAAGATGTACATAGATGTGAACCTGTGTGTTTAACATAGGAGTCCATCCTGAACAGGAGTATGCCTTTCTGTGGAATGGATGACTACTATCACTATACAGGGTTACAATGGCCATGCTCATACACATAGAAGCACATAACTTACACAAGGTGTCATTGGGCATGCTCACACACTTAGTAGCACAGGGCTGTTTGGAATGCACTATGAGTCCAACTACACAATGTTATACTGGGCATGCTCATACACTTAGTAGCACAGGGCTGTTTGGGATGCAGTCTGATTCTAAACACAGAAGACCACAGTGGCCATGCTCATACAGTTAGACATACAGAACATGTTGTAATGGACTCCGGTGTTAGTAGTTGTCATTGTTAGCAGGAACACTGCACTACATATATCTGACACTGGTCATCTACACAACATTTGCTGCTGTCCATCACCTTAGATGTATCAGTCTATACCAAGCACAATACTACCACTCGCAATGATTTCATGCTAGGAATGGCAACTGCCTGATCAACACAATGTCCTGTTGTAATTACGAGGTTGTCCAGTGTCTGTCAGTCTGGGATAACATGACTGACAGAAGACAAGCCTTTGTCACAGATCACATGCATCCATGATTCAAGGGAGTGGTGATAATACCTCGTTCGCATTTGCCCATACAGTGCCATTCCAAGGCAAATGACCTAAACACAGGATAACACCCTGACACCTAGAAGACAATTGCATTGTATGCTTATGCTAACCAGTGCTAGATGTGTTGCTTTCGTAATCACACCTGCTCACTGTTGAACCTACAGTGGGGAATACTGACATCTGTGCAGTGAGGAACACCTGGCTGAACGCTCTGTAGTGCACAATAGCACTACCATACCACCATATAACTCAGAACCAGACATGTGGGCCATAACACTGGTACAGACCACTCCAGGTGGTGATGTCCCCACATTCATAATGGCTACTCACATGTACAGACCAGTACTCCAACATAAGTCATCACAGATGAGCCAGGTGCAGGTCACAGTATCAAAAGCTGCATTCTAGGATGTAATCCTCAGACACCACCATGTCCTCAGACCACCAACACACATCCATACATGTGGTATGACGTGTAATGGTACAACACCAAGTAACCTTTGACTGGTGGACTGTACCTAGCCCTACAACAACTGTGCAGAATACCCATGTACTGACACAGTTGCATTATGTGTTATGCAATGCAGTGATACCACTGTTTGTAACTAGGTCAGCTGTACACATACCAGGGTCCCTCGGATATTGACAGCATTAACAGATGACTGTTGCTGTGCACCATTCAGTGTGTACACAGCCTGACATAAAGCTATGACTGCACGAGATGTTTATGTGGGGAGCAGATTGTTTTGACAAATTTGTAGGATATAACCTGGAATGTAGACAGGTCCCACACAGCCTGTATGTATGGCATTAGAGAGTGCAGCTTGTACTTGCATAGTTGTTATTACAGGGGCTCTGTAGTGTACATGGATATATGAATGTGTACCTGTTGGGGGGGACAGTGTGTTTATGTTATCCAAAACCCTATCTGGCTGAACAGGTGCTATTTCCATAGGTGCAGTACTTCTCATGCCATAGTGCTGTGAAGCACAGCAGGTCTTGTTGTTGCCATTATGTTTCATGACACAGCTATGGAATCCTCTGTGTTTGACCTCATAATATGTGGATGATTAGTTTCACAGTAGCTTTGCGTGGCATTATACTGTGTCTTTGCATCTTACTGAGACTGACCATGGATCAACTTCCACTCATGTGTGTTGACTCTTGCAACAGTTACTACCTTCTGTGGTACAGTTTAAGGCAGGGTACCACCAGTTTGCCTTCATGTTTGTCTTTGTTTTAATCCTGTTTGTGTTTCAGTGGCACGATCACTGCACATATGTGAGTGCCTAAAGTGCATTTGTGTAGGACCCAACATTTGCACATGCATTGTACATCTACATGGGTGCCATGACAGTCACCACTTCACTCTTAAGGAGCATAACATTGGCTTTAAAGACTGACCATGTGTGGCATACTGTTAGCCCTGTTGGTGTGACTATGGTGATCCAGGTCATTGGTGTTGATGACATCCAGCATGCATTGAGCACATGTGTTGGTACATGATGAGTCTTCCCGGTTCATAATGGGATAGCTGAGTGGCCATGATTATGGTTTCCTGTCTCAAAACTGGTATTCCCCATTACAGCACAATGACAGTTGAGATTTCTGAGGTATGGTGGATGCTCTATCACAAGGTGCAATTTGGATTACACTTTGGCACAAAGGTAGTTGCTCAGCATAATGCATCTTACGTTTGCTTGGGGGTGTACATATCCCTCAGGAAGTTGGACACACCTGTGGCCCATGTGTTCCAATAAAGGATGGTGGCCAAGAGGTGAGGTATATGTTATAACATGGTCATGCAGGGGTGCTCTCCAAAGCATTGAACCATATCTCAATCACTGCACAGATATGTTCTCCATGATTCAGATTGCTGTGATTCCATATTGAGTACCTAATTTGTATCATTGAGTAGCAAGACCCACAGTTTATTTCTTGGCTGTCCCTGTTGCACCAGTGGACTTTCACTTGAACCTGGCATGATGAGGGCAGTATCGGGGAAGCATGGGCCATTGCCAGTATCCAGATTCTCAGGGGTGACAAGTGCAGACCCTGTCTGGCAAAGCATCATAGTCTGTCAACCATGTTATCCCAGGCAGAGAGATGCGGGATACTCTTTCAATTACACCTGTACATTTCAGGATTGTGGAATACAATCCTTGTCCCTGTACTGCTGCATCATTCTGGCCAATGGCAGAATGCTACCCAGGACTTGGGACATACCTGCATGGGCTACAAGATCTGACAGTTCCTACATGTGTTTCCATTCAGTCCAGGCTATTGCATCACAGGACCTGCACAACAACATAGCATATGCCAGAGACATGTGTATAGTTCTAAAGGTGGTCTGAGTGTATGGGTATGTGGCTAATCATGGCAGACAGGCAGTTGATAGCATGTTTGCCTTCATATAGCTTGGTGTGTAACATAGTGCTAGGGTCTGCATTCACAAATGAGTATTGTTGGCCATGTTTCCGGCCACGTGTTCTGAGGTGTGACACAATTATGCAAACTATGTCGTACAGTCTTTGTATTCTGTTGTCTGTCTATTCCAACTTTGGAGGCCTCTTGCTTGGCCAGATACTTAGAGGCCTCTGTGGATGTGTGTGATATCTGGTGGAATGTGTGTGTGTCCTTACTGTGTTCTGGTAAGGGTATGTCTTGGTTGTGGTGATGAGATGTATGTGTTAACCTGCACCTCTTGACTGTCTAGTCCAGTCATGGGTGTAGTATGGACTGCCTCCAAAATCACCCCTGTAGCTGCATCCCAGACAATGTGTGGGGTGTGGTGTTAGGCGGGTTTGCCAGTTTACATGGCATAGAGATTACATTCCCCCAGGATGGCCACATACATAAAGTTGACATTAGTAAACACAAGTAGCTGACTAGTGGGCATGCCTGTATGAGCATTCAGTACTACAAGTACCACTTACTGTATTTAGTATACTTACTACTTATGAAGATGTTTTAGACAGCGATGCTCACATGTAAATATTTGTGTTATGGACGTGGCAACACTAGCTATTACAGGAACATGGTAGCTACCTTTAGTAGCAATCCCCCTCTAAGGGCCACATCACATCCTGATAGCTGATTACCGATGATGCAAGTGTGAACAGGGCTGTATCCTTGTCTGGGTATATACACACATACCCAGCAGAACCATGAGCTCTGTTGGGCACAGACACCCACTCCCCACACAGAGTCAAATATCAATAGACTCTGCTGCCACTATCAACATTATCAGGATATAATCAGATAGTGTACGCCAGCACCTATGAAGCAGCTATTACATATGGGCATCAGTTTCCTACATCTTACATTCCTACTGCAGATGTCACACTGGAGTTAAAGATGATATGCACCCTGTTTCATTACCAGCACTGTCAACATATTTCCAAGCAGCTGTTAGTCTGGCAATGAGAGGTTAGGCTACACAAATCTAAACGTTCAACCAGTGTGTCTCTACTGTCAATATCCACTCTATGTAGGTGTGCACATAGCCATTTGGCACAGCCCTGTACCAAGGGTCAGTACACATTTGCAGAACATGTACACATGCACAGCTGTCATTGCTTGCAAACAATAGTAGAGAGGTAGATATGATATTAGGCAAGGTGGACTTTTAGGCAAGGCTCATAAGACAAACCCACCACCGTACATAGCACACGTAAGCAGAAACTGTGGGTATTGCTACTCAACGCCAGAAGTCTAAACCTCAAATTGCACACACTCGAGGAACTCCTCAGTATGGAGAACATCGATATCTGTGCAGTAACAGACACCCGGTTTTAGGCTCCAGAGAGCACCCCAGCACCACCAGGCAATAACTCATACCACACCTTTCGGCCACAGAACCCGGAACGGAACACAAAAGGTGGGGATGTATCCATATTCATCAAGGATACTCAAACTTCCAGGTTAGTGGCGCAGCACAATGCATCAGTGATCATCCAAGTGCAACTGACAATGGGCAACACTGCAATCCAAATTGTAGCTTGCTGCAGATTACCCACCATGATCCAGGACCCACATTCCGCATTTCTGGGGCCACTGGGAAATATGCAGGTCCTACCAAACACCCTAATACTGGGTGATTTCAACTACCCAAACATTAACTGGGAGAACTACTCAAGTACTAACTCCCTTGCCCAGCGCTTCCTAGAATTTCTCAACTCAAACACCCTGGAACAACTGGTCTACACCCCCACCAGAGGGAACAACATATTGGACCTGGTCATCACCAACATGGGCGACCGGTGTTCCACACCCGACATCAACCCCTCGCTGGTTAGATCAGACCATAGACTAATCACTCTGGATATTCACATTCCGCCCACAACCCCAAATAAGAAAACCACAGTGAAAATCTTTTCCAAAACAGACTTCACGCTGCTTGTGCCCGAGGTGGAAAGGTTTACAGCCCCCACGCCAATGGACAATGCTGTCCAAGATGCTGATACCTATACAAAGGCACTCTATGATTATCTGCAGGAATGCATGGATCGTGCTATCCCAAGTCAAACCTAGACTCACTCCTCTAAGAACAGGAAACCAGTCTGGTGGACCCCTGCCATACACAGGCTCTACAATAGTAGGAGGTAACTAGTACAGATAAGAGTGAAATCCATAGAAGGACAGACATCCCTGATCAGTATCAGCAAGAAACTACGATCCCTCTTGAAATCATCCAAGGCTTGCTTCAAAAGACAGTTTCCCAAGGACCCTACAGATAACCACAAAGCTTTCTTTGGTTATGTCAAGAACCTAAGTGAGAACTCTCAGATCTGCTCTGAGTTGGTGCAGACTGGCACAAAATACACTGAACCGACTGATATTGCCAACATTTTGGCAGAGAGGTTCAGTGCAAACTTCACACCCCTCTCAACCCCTAAACAGCTCTTAACAATACAAGAAGAATGTACGGCCCTGGCAATCACCGACACACAGATTAAAACAGCCCTATCCAAAGCCACAAATACAGCCTCAATGGGACTGGACAGTGTCCCAGGCTGTGTCTTACAAGAGCTTGAAATGAACTAACTCCTCACCTAAACACTCTGTTCAAACCCAGCCACTCTACAGGCTACATACCCACAGAGTGGTGCACAGCAACAGTTATCCCACTCCACAAAGGTGGCGCCACAATGGACCCCAGGAACTATTGCCCTATAAGCCTGACTAGCCTGGACTGCAAGGCTATGGAGTGCATCATCATAGAACTCATTAACAGAGACATTGGGAACTTCCAGACACTCGACCCAACTCAGGTCTTCTTGATTGAGTGCAGATCATGCCTACTGAACCTGTTTGATGTCTTACAGTCACCTAGACTTTAGGTGTGGGGTGTGGTAGTTCACACATACTACCTGGACCTCGCCAAGGATTATGACACCATTCCCCACTCAGGTATTATTTATAAACTCACCAGCCAGTACATACACCTATAAATCGCAGGTTGGGTTGCCAACAGGCTTACACACAGAACCCATATGGTAAGCCTAGCAGCCTCCAGGTCCAACTCTTAACCAGTCACAACTGGTGTCCCACAGGACTCAGTCCTGGGACCCCTACTGTTTGCCATATACTTCTCAGAGGTACAGGCAAACACAGGTGGACTACAGCAGACCATGTTTGGCGATTACTGCAAACTGGGAGCCATAACTGAAAGTCCAGCTGTCACAGATGTCCTTCAAGGGGCCTCACATAGACCAATACAGGGTGCCACAGTCATGGCCTCCAGCTAAAGGCCATGAACTGCATGGTCATTCCATGTTGGGAAAACTAAACACCCATATATTAACACATGAGTGGCAGCCACTTTAATGCAGATGAGGTAATGGGTATGTGGGGACTACATTAGATAGTGATCTCTCCTTTGACAATCATATCTCCAAAGTAATTAGGACATCCTTCTATGTAGGTCATCTGATTACTTAAGGGTTCGCATCTAGACATACTGAGGTTATTGTGCCCCTTTACTCATCACCCATCAATCCCATCATCGAGTATGATAACTCATTTGGGATGTAGCTCAGAAGACACATCCAACAGCTGGAGGGTCCACGAACATACCTTGCCAAGAGGATTACTGGCCTCAGACATGTGTCCTATGCTGCCAGACTGCATGAACTCTTGCATTACTCAGTGGCATCTCGTTTACTCAGAGATGATCTTTGCTGCCCAACAAAGCCATATCCAAGTCAGGCTTAATGGATATGCTCCACCTATGGGAATCCATGTCACAGTGAGCCACATATTGTAATGAGCTAAACCTTGCCACAACCATAACTGGAAGATGCTGGAGTGACAGATTCCTGTCACAGGTACTCCCCATGCTTTGGAACTACATCCGTGATTAGATTATACGGAGCCCCACACTAACACTCCAGGGAAACCTTGCAGAGTGGATGGGGAACAGTGGATACACCCCAGGGATCCTGCAATTGGCTCTGCTCCACAGAGGGGCAGTTAGTTAATCAATGGGGTGGCAACAGCTGACACATTTTGACTAAGCGTATGAATGGCATCGGGCAGTTAGCCAAGTACCTACCTATGTACTTATGAACCTATACATACAGTATCAGCACATGCTGATAGCTTAATTTAATGTTCAGGTGTTGACTTACCTTGTGCTAATAGCGGTTGTGTGTGCAGTAGTTGAGGGCTGCCTATGTGGGATGCACACAATAGACCACCTATACATGACAATTTACAGGTGGTCTTGTGTGTGTGCCATCCATCATCACTGTGTGTGCAGGTGGAGAAGGGTGTCAGTCTGTAGGTGCCTACACTGTCAGTGTGTGTGTGCTATACGTTCCCTCTTTGCCAAAGCATGGGCATACTGGGCACGCCTCCATCTGTCCACTGGGGCTGGCTCAGGGTGTTCATGGTCTGAGTACCTCTGTGCCTGTGGGGTCCTTGGCAACGGTGGTGGGCTCTGAGGGCCTTCACCAGTCTGTCCCTGCTGCAGCTGTTTCCGCAGGATCATATTTTCTAACATGGCACATACTATGAAGATGTGGGCACACATGCCTGGTGAGTACTGCAAGGCTCCACCAGATATGTCCAAGCAACAAAACCATGATTTCAGCATCCCAAACACATGCTCTATGATGATTCTGGTTTGTGCATGTGCCTTATTATGGAGTTCTTGCATGGGTGTGTGTGCATTTCTGATGGGAGTCATCATCCACGGTTCCAGTGCATAGCCAGCATCCCCCACCAGGTGGCCATATGGGATGCCCCCCCCCCTGGCAAATACCTGATACAGCTGTGAGGCATGCCAGATGTGGGAGTTGTGATAGCTTCCAGAGCTGCCAGCACACGCATCCTGATAATGCCCTGGGCATTACACATGACCTGGCAGTTGATGGAGGGGTATACCTTGCGGTTTATGTAGCACCTATCCTGCTCACCGGGTGGTGACTTGATGTGTATGTGCGTGCAGTCTATTGTACCCAGTACTTCCAGGTATTCTGCTACACGGTGGAAGATATTCATATTGCTGGCCATTTCCTCCTGCGTTCGAGGGAAGTATATGTGCTCATTGGCATGTGGTAACATGGCATCCAGGAACTGGTGGAGTACCCTGGATGCTGATGCCTGTGAGACCCCCAGGATATCCCCAGTTGGCCTTTGAAAGGTACCTGTGGCTAGTATTCTCAAGCTTACACATACCTTCGTGTCCACTGGGATGGGTTCCCCTCTGTTATTTCTGGCTCTGAGGCATGGCCTGCACAGCTCAACAAGTTGTTGTATGGTGTCCCTGTCCACCCTGTAATGCTCTACTATCTCCAGATCATTTAGCCCCTGGTAGGTTACCCTGGGTCTGAACACTCTTCTCTTCCTCCGGTGCCTGAGGTGGTTGTCAGCATCATCCTCCACACCACCTTAAGTCTCCAACACATGCTGGTGAATCAAAGCTATGGCAGCCCCTAACATGTACATATTAAAGGTTTCCCATCTGTTTACACTAATGGTGCAGAATGTATGGGAATACACAAGTGTGTGTGAGGTGCTTTCACACTTTATACTATTGTGCTATGGACGCTGCTGATGTCATTGGGTGTGCATGTGCAATTCCAGCTGCAGGGTATCTTAATTATGGGTTTTACAGTGAGTACTGCAATTGTGGGGCCTTTGGTGTTGAATTATGCTTGCCTGCCATGACTTATCTGTTGCCCTTTAATTCACTTTTCAACCCGAATCCCCTCCCATTGACAGGCATGCATCCAGCTGCTGGCTTTCTTGTTTTGTACTTTCCCTACCCAGGAATGTGTTGTGAAATGTGTTTTGTAGCTGATCTACTGCAATTGTGCTTTGTTCTGCTGTGACAGTTCTGTTTTCTTTGGAGTACGGCACCTCCCTTTTCCTATTCTGCAGGTAGCTGCTAGCAGCCTTATTAGCTGTTGTCAATGGCCCACTGTGGGTTCCTAGGTGTTAATTACTCATTTGTACTCCAATTTCCATGCTGCAGCATTTCCTTATCTTTTTCCCATATCCTTCCTGTTTCCGCTCTGATGTGCACCGCGCACAGCCGATTACCGGGTTTACAGCGCGTTTTCATCCACGTTCACATGCACATTTGGTTACCTTGTGTGCTCTCAGCTAAGCAAAGCTATGGCTACTTCAACACACCCCTATCCTGCAGCTATGCTTAGTAACAGGCAAACTGGGTTAGCAATGCTCCAATGTGCTTACAGCAATGGCAACACACCCTTCTCTTGATGTCATATTTATTTCAAAGGCTCACCTCGGTGTTATAACGCTACGCTGTTTTGTGCATCCTTACACCAGCGGGAAATCTGTGATTCACTATTACTCCTCTCATTTGCATGGCATTGCCTACTAATTCCTAGCTACTGCACATAACACTGTCACTGCCCCTTAGCAACCCTTGCGCCATGAGTATGGTGTAGCATGCCTGCCATTGACTATTATAGGGAATTCGTGATATGTGTTTCATTGCAGTTTTATTCTATATTGTTTTATATTCCTTGCGATCCCCTTTGTGCACCGCTGCCCTGCGCTTCCACGTCGTGATAGTGCAACTATATATATTTAATGTTAATTTTATATTTGTACATGTTTATTTATGCCAATGGCTATATATTTAGCCATTGGCATATATTAACAGTATAATACATGTGCTTGGTCCACTGTCATGGCTCCGATTTTATGTTTGCAAAATGTAAATCATTTTTTTTTCGGTTTACATTTCTGCCTAATTACACTACACCTGCACCACTTCCTGAATCGCTATATACCTTCATTTGCATGCTACACTGCTGCACATGGGGTGATTAGCATACAAGCGCTTGGAGCTGTGCGGACGTAGTGTACGCAGGTAGTGCACATGGAAACAGCTCGTACCTAAATCGCTCTGCGGCCATATTTGGTATTAGATCGCCGATGCTACACCTGCACCTGGCGCAAGCTTCATGAATCCCAGGGTTTATCTTGGTGAAGTATTGAATTGATATACTTATAGGATAGGGATAACATGTTCTTGTTAATGGTTAAAATTTCCATTAATTTAGAGACCTGGTTGAGATCTACTTCATTTATAATGCGAGTATAGGGTAGAGAGGCAATAAGTTCCCTTAATTGATGCAGAATTATGATATATTTTTTAGATAAATTTAGGGTATCTTGTAGTTTTGTGAGTGATAAATCCCTATACTTATGGATATCCCATCAGGTAAATTCTTTGATTTGAGAGTAGTTGGACAAATTGATCATCTTTCTATTCAGCATGAGATTAGAGTTTAGATGAATAGGTTGTAAAAGGAGGAGCGCTTTTTCCAATTTAATGGATTTAACTAGTTCCTGAAAGGATTTTATTTTTTTCTTTAGGATATGATGCAGTTTTATTTTTTTAAGAACTATTGGGTGTATAAAGTGAAGAGCTTTGGGGTTAAGGTTGTTATTTAAGAAGTGATTAAACCACATATTAACCCAGAGGGGGGACCACATTTCATAGGTTCATGGGTTCATAGGTTGGTACTAGGCCATCAGCCCTAGGGCCTATACAAGCCTAGCCATAACAATTCCCTGGCTATTTCTTCCCACACTATTTACTTCCTTGGACTCCTGTCTAGCAGGGCGACTGACGTGATCCCTGGGGTGAATTTCCTTTCTCCCATCCAATCGTCAAGGTTCCTTTTGAAGAGGTCCAAAGAGGCACTCTGCCTGACATGTATGGGCAATCTATTTCAGAGTCTGGGGAGTCTCTGGGTCAGGAACCTATCCCTCCAGCATGTTTTGTTTATTGTGATGACAAGGTTTAGATCCCTGGAGCGTGTGGCTCTGAGGGATTGGGATTTCTTTAAGTGTAGCATGTCCAACAGCTCTGGGTTTGACATGGCCTTGTATGTTAAGCAGAGATCGCCTCTGAGTAGATGATATGCGACAGAGTACAGCTGGAGTTTTTTAAGGTGGTCAGCGTAGGGCATCTGCTTTAGGCCTGTGATTCTTTTAGTGAGGTATTTCTGCAGCCTTTCCAGTTGTTGCAGATGTCTTGAGAGGTACATACCAAATGGGGCATTGTATTCTATAATGGGTCTAATGAGGGATGAGTACAGTGGAACAATGACCTCCTTTTTTCTGGATGAAAAGCCCTTAGTGATGAGATGTGCCACATAGAAGGATTTCCTGACTGTTGTGGCGATGTGGTTATCGAAGGTGAGACCACTGTCCACCTGTGTCCCTAAGTCTCTTATCACACTTTCGGTGTTTAGTGTACTGCCACCTACATGGTAATTCACAGATACATGTTTTTTCCAAAAGGGGATAACTATACATTTCTTGGCATTGAGCTTGAGCCCATGGCTCTGGCACCAAGCATCTGTTTCTGTAAGGCCCTTTTGTAGAGTATCCACATCATTTGGGGATTCAGTAATGGCTCCCAGTTTGCAGTCATCTGCGAACTTTGTTAGCCAGAGTCCCTTAGTGTTGACCTGTACTTCAGGGAAGTAGATGCCAAACAAGAGTGGTCCCAGGACTGAACCCTGAGGTACTCCACTTGTCACTTGTCTGGAGCTGGATTTGGAGTCGGCTACTTTTACAGTGTGGGCTCTATCAGTAAGCCAGTTAGCAACCCATTGGGTGATGTAGGGATTAATGTGCAGCTTAGTAAGTTTACCTATGATTCCAGAGTGGGGGATGGCGTCAAGGGCCTTGGCAAGATCTAGATAGGTGGGTGGACCACCTTACCCTTGTCCATGGCTCTGGAGACTGATTCGAAGAAGTCAATCAGGTTCAGGAGACAAGATCAGCCCTTCACAAACCCAAACTGGGCGGGTTCCAGTGTTTGAAGGTTGCCAATGTCTTTGTTTATAAGTTTGATGATAATACGCTCCATGGCCTTGCAGATAAGGCTTGTCAGACTGATGGGATGGTAGTTTCAGGGATCCAAGGAGGATTCCCCCTTGTGGAGTGGGATAACTGTAGCTCTGCGCCACTTAGTGGGCACGAAACCTGAGGTGAGGCTATGATTAAACATGACACATAGGTGAGGTGCCAGTTCATATTGTAGTTCATGTAGTACACAGCCCAGGGCGAATCATCTGGTCCCATGGATGCTGTATTCTTAGCTTTGGAGAGTGCATTTCTTTACCTGTGTGGCCATTATTACCAGAATTTGGCAATCTTCCGGTATTGAGATGGGCCATTTAGTGGGTGAAGTTGGCACTGAATCGATCTGCCAGGATATTGGCAATATCCTTGGGATCAGTATATTTAATGCCATTCTGTTTTAGCTCAGAGCAGATCTGAGCATTGCCATTTAGATTCTTGACATAGTTATAGAATGCCTTGTGGTTGTCTTTGGAATCTTTAGCAATTTTATTTTTGTAACTAGCTTTGGAAGATTTTATGAGGGATCTCAGTTTCTTAATGAGACTGGTAAGGGAGTTTTTTGCATCCTGGGATTTTCCTCTTTTCTGCAACAGTTTCTTCCTTTTGTTGTAAAGTTTGTTTATGGCAGGGGACCACCAGATTGGCTTCCTTTTTTGGATGAGAGCATCTTGGTTCTATTTGGGATGGCACGATTCATGCATGAGTGGATGTGCTCATACAGTGCCTTAGTGTAGGATTCAGCAGTTGAACTTTCAGTTCCCGTCTGCATGGGTGTCATGAAGTTTGTCACTTCTGACTTGAGTAGCATGAAGTTGGCTTTGGAGAAGTTTTTTATGGAGGTTTCTTTACTGGGGGGTGGGGTGGGATGTGGATGTTAAGGACATTTGGATTGTGATTAGTAATTTTAATTAGTCTATTAGCATGTAAAATTCTGCAATAAAGTTGAAGGTCTGGCATACCAAGACCCCCTTTCTCTTTTGGAAGTGTAAGTATTAGGTAGGACACCCTGACTGATTTGGGGTACCAAATGAATTTCGCAAATGTCTTGTGTATTTTCAAGAAGAATAAATTGGGAATGAAGGACAAAGATGCATGGAAGAGATAAAGAATCTTTGGAAGGAAATTCATTTTAATAATGGAGGTTTTAGAGAACATAGGGAGTTTCAGCTGTTGCCATCTAGACATATCTTGGGATATAGTTGACCATAATTTCATTAAGTTGGAGTGCAGTACAGAAGGTGTGGCATGATCATAGCTAATCCCTAAATATTTGAATGGGTATACTATGTGAAATGGAGAGTCTGAAAAAAACATACTCTCTGTGAGCTAAGGGGTTAATCGGGAAGATACAAGATTTATCTTGATTAACCTTATAATCCAAAATATATGTAAAGGTATTCAGAGTTGCGATTAACTTCTTCGTGTCTGATATGGGGTTTTCAAAATATAGGTTCAAATCATCAACAAAGGCTGTCAAACATATTTTGGTATGTAATATTTTGGCTATTGAGTAGTGTGTTTTCTGAAGTAAGAGTAGAAAGAATGGTTCTAAGTAACAGTTAAAAAGATGGGGAGAGAGGGGGCACCCCTGACGGGTTCCATTAGATACTTTTATTGGCAGCAAAAATTTCTTGTTAATATATAGGCATGTATAGGCATTATTATATAACATATTAATAGTATTAATAACATTTAAAGATAAATCATAATGTAATAGAACTGTGAATAGAAATTCCCAGTTAACCCTATCAAATGCTTTACATGCATCCAGAACCATGGCATATCTTGGATTTTTGTCTTTCTTAGTAATGTTGATCATGGACTCCATGGTTAATGTGTTATCCCATGTATGTCTCTTGGGCATGAAACCAGCTTGATCTTTAGAAATGAGGGAAGGGATTACTTTTTTAAGCCTTTCAGCTAATATAGAAGATAACATTTTGATATCAATATTCATTAAAGAGATTGGTCTGTAGTTGTTAATGTTTAATTTATCCAAGTTATTTTTGGGTTCATAGGTTCATAGGTAGGTACTAGGCTATTGGCCCTAGGGCCTATATAAGCCTAGCCAAAAAGGTACCCTGGCTTTCTCCACCCAAGAAAATTATTTTCCTGTGCCCCTGTCGAGCAGAGCCACAGAAGTGATCCCTGGGGTGAATTTCCTATTTCCCATCCAATCATCAATATTTTTCTTGAAGAGTGCTAATGAGGAGCTCTGTTTGACATAGATAGGTAGTCTGTTCCAGAGTATGGGAAGTCTCTGGGACAGGAATCTATCCCTCCAGCATGTTCTGTTTATTGTAGTGACAGGGTTTAGGTCCCTAGAACGTGTAGCTTGGAGGGATTGGGATTTCTTTAAGTGGAGCATGTCCAACAGCTCTGGATTTGACATAGCTTTGTATGTTAGGCAGAGATCGCCTCTGAGTAGGGGATATGCGATGGAGTAAAACTGGAGTTTTTTGCGACGGTCTGCATAGAGCATCTGTTTGAGGCCAGTAATCCTCTTTGTGAGGTGTTTCTGTGGCCTTTCCAGTTGTTGTAGATGTCTTGTGAGGTACATACCAAAAGGGGCGTTGTACTCTATAATGGGTCTAATGAGTGATGAGCAGAGGGGAACAATGACCTCTTTTTTTCTGGATGGGAAACCTTTTGTGATGAGGTGAGCCATGTAGAAGGATTTCCTGACCACTGTGGTGATTTATTTATTTATTTTATTTTATTTAACATTTGTTGACCGGGGATGTCCGACTAGGTTCCACAGAGCCTGTTTTCAGTGGAGGCACGGGGAGAAACGCTCCAGATGCATGTCTTTGGATGGTGATGTGACTATCAAAGGAGAGACTACTGTCCACCTGTGTCCCAAGGCCTCTTATCACACTTTCAGCATTAGGTAAACTACCACTTATGTGGTAATCCATGGGTACAGAGTTTTTACCAAAGGGGATGACAATACACTTTTTGGCATTGACCTTTAGGCCATGGTTTTCACACCAGGCATCTGTCTCAGTGAGGCCCTTTTGTAGTATGTCCACATCATTAGGAGTTTCAATTATGGCTCCTAGTTTGCAGTCATCTGCAAACTTTGTTAGCCAAAGACCTTCTGTGTTAGCCTGTACTTCAGAGAAGTAGATACCAAACAGGAGACGACCCAGGACTAAACCCTGTAGTACTCCACTTGTCACTGGTCTGAAGTCAGATTTGGAGTCTGCTACTTGCACAGTGGAGGTTCTGTCCATGAGCCAGTTGGCAACCCATCTTGTGACATAAGGATTTATACCTAGTTTAGTTAGCTTATCTATAATTCCAGAGTGGGGGATGGTGTTGAAAGCCTTGGCGAGATCTATATAAGCTGTGTGAACCACCTTACCCTCATCTATGGCTTTGGTGACTGCTAAAAAGAAGTCAATCAGGTTTAGGAGACATGATCTGCCTTTTACAAATCTGAACTGGGTAGAGTCCAGAGTTTGGAGATTACCAATGTCTTTGTTTATGAGTTCCATGATGATATGTTCCATGGCCTTGCAGACCAGGCTCATCAGGCTAATGGGGCAGTAGTTCACAGGGTCAGTCATGGCTCCTCCTTTGTGGAGTGGGATAACCATCGCAGTGCACCACTCAGTGGGCACAAAGCCTGAGGTGAGGCTATGATTGAACATGGTACTTAGGTAGGGTGCCAGTTCATTTTGCAGTTCGTGTAGAATGCAGCCTGGGATATTGTCAGGTCCCATAGATGATGTGTTCTTGGCTTTGGAAAGTGTGATTTTACCTGTGCAGCCATGATAACAGAAACTTTGCATTCTTCTGGTATAGAGATGGGCCCTCTAGGGGGTGAGGGGGGGAGGTAAAGTTAGCACTGAACCTATCTGCCAGGATGTTGGCAATATCAGTTGATTCTGTATATTTAGTGCCATTGTGCTGTAACTCAGAGCAGACCTCAGTGCTGTCATTGAGATTCTTGACATAGCTATAGAATGCTTTGTGGTTGTCTTTAGAGTCTGTGGCAATTTTGTTTTCATAACTAGCTTTGGAGGATTTTATGAGGGATCTCAGCTTCTTACTGAGGTTGACCAGGGAGTTTCTCCAGTCATGGGATTTTACTTTTTTGCAACAGTTTCTTCTGTTGCAGAGTTTGTTTATGGCAGAGGACCACCAGATTGGGTTCCTTTTTTTGGAAAATAGCATCTTGGTTCTATTAAGAATAGCATGATCCATGCACTCGTGTAAGTGCTTATAATGTGCATTTGTGTAGGATTCAGCAGTTGTACCTCTATTGTATGTCTGCATGGGTGTCATGAAGTTTGCCACTTCTGTCTTAAGAAGTGTGAAGTTGGCTTTGGAGAAGTTTTTTACGGTTGTTTCCCTAATTGGGGGTGGGATGTGGATGTCTAGGGTGATTAGCTTGTGGTTGGATCTGACCAATGAGGAATTGACCTCTGGTGTGGAACACCGGTTGCCCATGTTGGCAATGACCAGGTCTAGGATATTGCTGCCCCTGGTGGGGGTGTGAATAAGTTGATCCAAGGCGTTGGAATTTATGAATTCCAGAAAACATTGAGCAAAAGAGTTGGTACATGAGTAGTTTTCCCAGTTAATGGTGGGGTAGCTGAAATCGCCCATTATTAGGGTGTTGGGTTGTACCCTAATACTTTCCAGTGTATCAAGAAATGAGGAGTGGGAATCCTGGGGCATGATGGGGGGTTTGTAGCAAGCTACAATTTGGATTGCGGTCTTGCCCAGAGTTAGTTGCACTTGGATAATCTCAGATGCATTATGCTATGCAACTAGCCTGGAGGTGTGGATATCCTTAATGAATATGGACACACCTCCACCTTTAGTTCTTCATTCCGGGTTAAGTGGCCGAAAGGTGTGGTATGAATTATAGCCTGGTAACACAGGGGTGGTCTCTGGAGCTTTGAACCAGGTCTCTGTCACTGCACAGATGTCAATGTTCTCCATTTTAAGGAGTGCCTCAAGTGAGTGCATTTTGAGGTTTAGACTTCTAGCATTAAGTAGCATTACCCTCAGATTTTGCTTGCTTGCACCTCTTACGGTGGTGAATTTGCCATTTGAACCTTGCCTAAAAAAGGCACTATGTGGGTGGCAAGAGCCTTAGCCAGTATCCGGAATACCAAGGGCAACAGGTGCAGGCCATCTCTGGCAAAGCATCGTGGTCTGTTGATCATGTTGTCCCAGGCAGACAAATACTGGATCCCCTTAGAATGACACCAGAAGCTTAGCCAATTGTTAAAGTCAATCATTTTGTCCTTGTACTGTGGTATCATTCTGGGTGATGGCAGGATGCTACTCAGGGCTAGGGTCATACCTGCCTGGGCTACAAGATCGGAGAGCTCCTACATGTCTCTTTTTATGTAGTCCAGGGAGGTACATCTCAGGTCATTCACACCAACATGGACAATGACAATGTCATATTTGTACTTGTTGTGGAGTGACCTGAGTGCATGCATTATGTGGCGGATCCTGGCACCTGAACGGCAACTGACAGTAACTTTCTCCTTGTTTAGCCTGGTGAGTGGAACATCAGTGTGCCTGACTATAGACTCACCTATGACTAGAGTGTTGGGCACGTTATGCCTTATGGGCTATGGTTGAGTGGCACACTGAGTTTATGGGCTATGTGTCATTTGGGTTGTGCTGGGGGGTGCAGTTTGCGTGCATTTCTGCTTTGGAGGTCCCTGATGCTTAGGCAGCTTTTTATTGAGAGCCTCCACAAATGTAGGTGTGTGTTTTGTGTTTCTATGTGTGTGTTTTGGTGGTGTAGATTTTGAGGGACTATGTGATGAGTGTGGTGTGGTGCAAGTATTTACCTTCTCCTCTTGACTGTCAAGTCCAGTCTTGGGTGAAAAGAGCTTTGCTTCCAGTTTGGCTATATAATTGCATCTCTCACAGCCTGTAGTGTTGGGTGATAGGAGGAGAGGGTTGTCTGTGTACATGAGGCAATTGCTGCATTGCCCCAAGATGCCCAAATGCATCAGGTAGACAGGAGAAATCACCAGGAGCTGACCCTTAGACATGCCTGAATAGGTGCTTATTTATTAAGTACTAAAAACTGCTTTCCTCTAGACAAGTGAGGAAAGTTGAGTGCTGTAGTAATTTACAGCTTATTTAGTGCTTACAACAAGTTCTGAACAAGTGCTGAGTTCAAAGAAACAGATTTGAGTGTTGAAACTAGAAAACTGGCTAGTTCTAAGAAACAAAATTAAGCTAGAAGGCTTCCTTCCAACACAAAAAAGCTTGGGGGCTCAGAAGCCTACAAACAGTCTAGAATACTTACAGGAAAGGCAGGAAACAAGCTTACATTTTTTTTCTTTCCCATATGCTCTCTTTGTACACAGTAGGAGTGCCTAAAATCAGAATATGATCTCACTGCACTCAGTTGAGTGAGCAAATGAGATGAGCCCAGAAGGAGCATCCAAACACAAATTTACAAGAGGGGTGGGCAGTTTCAAAGCCACCAAGATTAACACCAAAACAAAACCAGGGAAGCTGAGTGGGGAACTAACTGAAAAAACAGAGTCAAAACTTCTAGTTCAGTTAATATTCAATGCAACACAAATAAATCAATTAAAATGCTGTATTATTTGAAAAAAGTTCATATAAAAGGTACTTAAATTCTCTTATACGTCCAATTGAAAATAGCTAGATCTTAGCCGGTCAAAGCTCAGGTTTTAAGCAGAAAATATTCCAAAATGTACCACTAAAATAGGCAGTAACAGGAATTAAATGAATGAGACATCCCCCGACTGCAATTACTGTCTATGCAGGAACTCTAACAGACAATAAAATCTAGCAAGCACTAACTGAAAAAAGAAAGACTCAAAAACTTCCAGCTCAGTTAATATTCAATGCAACACAAATAACTCAATTAAAATGCTGTATTATTTGAAAAAAGTGCAGATAAAACATACTTAAATTATATTATACGTCCAGTTGAATACAGCTAGATCTTAGCCGGCCAAAGCTCAGGTTTTAAGCAGAAAATATTCCAAAATGTACCACTTAAATAGGCAGTAACAGGATATCAATGAATGACACTACCCCCGACTGCAATTACTGTCTATGCAGGAATTCTAACAGGCAATAAAATCTAGTAAACACTAACTGAAAAAATAGAGTCAAAACTTCCAGTTCAGTTAATATTCAATGCAACACAAATAAATCAATTAAAATTCTGTATTATTTGAAAAAAGTGCAGATAAAAGGAACTTAAATTCTCTTATACATCCAGTTGAATACAGCTAGATCTTACCCGTCCAAAGTGCAGGTTATAAGCAGAAAATATTCCAAAATGTACCACTTAAATAGGCAGTAACAGGATATCATTGAATGAGACTACCCCCGACTGCAATTACTGTCTATGCAGGAATTCTAACAGGCAATAAAATCTAGCCAACACTAACTGAAAAACAGAGCCAAAACTTCCAGTTCAGATAATATTCAATGCAACACAAATAAATCAATTAAAATGCTGTATTATTTGAAAAAAGTGCAGATAAAAGGTACTTAAATTCTCTTATACATCCAGTTGAATACAGCTAGATCTTAACCGGCCAAAGCTCAGGTTTTAAGCAGAAAATATTCCAAAATGTACCACTTTAATAGGCAGTAGCAGGATATCAATGAATGAGACTACCCCGACTGCAATTACTGTCTATGCAGGAATTCTAACAAGCAATAAAATCTAGCAAACACTAACTAAAAAAAAAAGTCAAAACTTCCAAGTCAGTTAATATTCAATGCAACACAAATAAATCAATTAAAATGCTGTATTATTTGAAAAAAGTGCAGATAAAAGGTACTTAAATTCTCATATATGTCCAGTTGAATACAGCTAGATCTTAGCCGGCCAAAGCTCAGGTTTTAAGCGGAAACTATTCCAAAATGTACCACTTAAAAAGGCAGTAACAGGATATCAATGAATGAGACTACCCCAGACTGCAATTACTGTCTATGCAGGAATTCTAACAGGAAATAAAATCTAGCAAACACTAACTGAAAAAACAGAGTCAAAACTTCCAGTTCAGTTAATATTCAATGCAACACAAATAAATCAATTAAAATGCTGTATTTTTTTGAAAAAAGTGCAGATAAAAGGTACTTAAATTCTCTTATAAGTCCAGTTGAATACAACTAGATCTTTGCCAGCCAAAGTTCAGGTTTTAAGCAGAAAATATTCCAAAGTGTATCACTTAAATAGGCAGCACCAGGATATCAATGAATGAGACTATCCCCGACTGCAATTACTGTCTATGAAGGAATTCTAACAGACAATAAAATCTAGCAAACACTAACTGAAAAAACAGAGTCAAAACTTCCAGTTCAGTTAATATTCAATGCAACACAAATAAATCAATTAAAATGCTGTATTATTTGAAAAAAGTGCAGATAAAAGGTGCTTAAATTCTCTTATACATCCAGTTGAATACAGCTAGATCTTTGCCAGCCAAAGCTCAGGTTTTAAGCAGAAAATATTCCAAAATGTACCACTTAAATAGGCAGCACCAGGATATCAATGAATGAGACTACCCCCAACTGCAATTACTGTCTATGCAGGAATTCTAACAGGCAATAAAATCTAGCAAACACTAACTGAAAAACAGAGTCAAAACTTCCAGTTCAGTTAATATTCAATGCAACACAAATAAATCAATTAAAATGCTGTATTATTTGAGAAAAGTGCAGATAAAAGGTACTTAAATTCTCTTATACATCCAGTTGAATACAGCTAGATCTTAGCTGGCCAAAGCTCAGGTTTTAAGCAGAAAATATTCCAAAATGTACCACTTAAATAGGCAGTAACAGGATATCAATGAATGAGACTACCCCTGACTGCAATTACTGTCTATGCAGGAATTCTAACAGGCAATAAAATCTAGCAAACACTAACTGAAAAACAGAGTCAAAACTTCCAGTTCAGTTAATATTCAATGCAACACAAATAAATCAATTAAAATGCTGTATTATTTGAAAAAAGTGCAGATAAAAGGTACTTAAATTCTCTTATACATCCAGTTGAATACAGTTTGATCTTTGCCAGCCAAAGCTCAGGTTTTAAGCAGAAAATATTCCAAAATGTACCTCTTAAATAGGCAGTAACAGGATATCAATGAATGAGACTACCCCCGACTGCAATTACTTTCTATGCAGGAATTCGAAAAGGCAATAAAATCTAGCAAACAGTAACTCAAAAAAACAGAGTCAAAACTCCCAGTTCAGTTAATATTAAATGCAACACAAATACATCAATTAAAATGCTGTATTTTTTTGAAAAACATGGAGATAAAAGATGCTTAAATTCTCTTATACATCCAGTTGAATACAGCTAGATCTTCGCCATCCAAAGCTCAGGTTTTAAGCAGAAAATATTCCAAAATGTACCACTTAAATAGGTAGTAACAGGATATCAATGAATGAGATTACCTCTGACTGCAATTACTGTCTAAGCGGGAATTCTAACAGGCAATAAAATCTAGCAAACACTAACTGAAAAAACAGAGTCAAAACTTCCAGTTCAGTTTATATTCAATGCAACACAATTAAATCAATTAAAATGCTGTATTATTTGAAAAAAGTGCAGATAAAAGGTACTTAAATTCTCTTATACGTCCAGTTGAATATAGCTAGAACTTAGCCGGCCAAAGCTCAGGTTTTAAGCAGAAAATATTCCAAATTGTACCACTTAAATAGGCAGTAACAGGATATCAATGAATGAGACTATCCACGACTGCAATTACTATATATGCAGGAATTCTAACAGGCAATAAAATCTAGCAAACACTAATTGAAAAAACAGAGTCAAAACTTCCAGTTCAGTTAATATTCAATGCAACACAAATAAATCAATTAAAATGCTTTATTATTTGAAAAAAAGTGCAGATAAAAGGTACTTAAATTCTGTTATATGTCCAGATGAATACAGCTAGATCTTAGCCAGCCAAAGCTCAGGTTTTAAGCAGAAAATATTCCAAAATGTACCACTTAAATAGGCAGTAACAGGATATCAATGAATGAGATTACCTCTGACTGCAATTACTGCCTATGCAGGAATTCTAACAGGCAATAAAATCTAGCACACACTAAGTGAAAAACAGAGTAAAAACTTTAATTTCAACTAATATTCAATGCAACAGAAATACAGCAATTAAAATGCTGTATTATTTGAAAAAGTGCAGATAAAAGGTACTTAAATTATCTTATATGTCCAGTTGAATACAGCTAGATCTTTGCCGGCCAAATTGGGGATTAGAATTGTCTTGGAGTGAGTAATATAAAGGTCCGATATCCCATTCATAGAAATAAAGTTAAATAGTTTTAGTAAAATGGGAGCTAAAGTGTCTTTAAATGTTTTATAGAAGTCTGGGGAGTATCCATCAGGGCCTGAGGCTTTTCCTGCTTTGAGGTTATCTATGACTTTTATTATTTCTGATTGACTCAAAGGGACAGATAAAATTTCTTTCTATTTGTCATTTAATTTAGGAAAAGTGATGTTGTTGATATAATTTTCTGTCTCAGATGATTGAATTTGGTGCTCATAGCTAGTATATATTTTCGAGTATATTTGATGGAATAAGTTTATCTGGAAGTCTGATTTATATAACGTACCTTGATGGCTAATAGGAGTTATCCTGGGAGAGGGTTGTTTGTTATCAATTAGTCTAGATAGTGCCTTGGAGGGGGTTTGTATCCATTTGGAATATTTAGTGATCAACTTTATTTCTTGTAGGGTGAAGTTGGATTGGTGTAAGTTGAATAATTCCCTTTGCTTATTTATCATATCATTTTCCAAATCTCGGGAATGTTTCTCTTGGAGTTTCTTATCTATTTCTCTAATTTCAGACATGAGACCATTCTCCTTTTCTTTCCTTTTATTTTTGAGAAATGTAGATTTTTGAATGAATATACATCTAAGTATAGTTTTACATGCTGCCCATTGGATGTCATATGAGATACTTGACTTTTGGGGATCATTTGCACACTCTAGTAGGGCAGAGACTATCTCTTCTTTTACTACTGAGTTGAGTAAGATGTTATTATTAAGGGACCAGTTAAATCCATTGAGATGTGAGAGTGACTTTTGATTAAGGTCTATCAGCAAAGTGATCTTAGAGTGATCCGAGAAAAAACTTTGTTCAGCCACATATTTTAGTTTCCAATTTATTAGCAATTTAGAAATTAGAAAAAAGTCTATCTGTGACCAGGAGTTATGGTACTTTGAGAAGTATGTGTAGTTATTGCTATTCTGTGTGACTACTCCAAAGGATATAGGGTCAATCAGATCAAAGTCCGAGATTAGATCCAGCAAGGCAAGGGAAGCTTGTGAATTGTAAGGTTTGAATTTATTAGACCAGTCAATATTAGTATTAATAACAGCATTCCAACCCTCCCCCCCAAGAACAAAGTGGTGATTTGGGAATTTTAATAAGTGGCTATATATATTCAAAATAAATTGCTGTTGTCCTGAACAAGGACCATATTGGTTTAGGAACAGTATTGGTTTGGTAAGTGGTGGGATTAGGCATGTGAAGTAACACCATCTACCTTCCTTATCTGAACCTTTGTCTAGTATACAAGGTTTAAATGAATTTTATAATTGCCACCCCTTTGGAGTTAGAGCTGTTACCCACTGATATAATGTCTTTTATCCATTTCTTATTTTTTTCTTTGGACCAATCATTATCTAACATATGTGATTCTTGAATATATGAAATGTATGCTTCTGATTTTAATAAGAGGTGTATTAAAATATTTCTTTTGCTTTTGTCCTGGAGCCCTCTAACATTCCAGGATATTACTTTCCACTTATTGTCCATGTTTATATGAGACTGTGATTCAAATGCAGTTGGATATAGGATAAACAAAGAAAGGGGAAAAATTGTGTGGCTCAGAAGTCATTAACAAGTTGGATATGCATGTATCTTTAGTTGGAAAAGCAGCACTAAACTCTCTCAAACCTCTCCCTGTGCCTACCCACCTAACCCCTTGATTTGAGAGAGATAAAAGTAAAGGAAAAAGAACTATAAGTGTCACTGAGAAGTTAACAAAAAAAGTAACCATATTTACAAACTATGTACATCATTAAGACAATTCCAAATGTGGTCATTAAGTACCCTTCTTAGCATATCCACTCAGCTCTTGATTAAAAGTAATCGCCATTTCTGTAGGGAGTACTGACAAAGGTAATAATGCATGTAAAGTAAATTAAAGTTAGATAAAATAGTATAATATACTTGAGCAATAGTTGTGAACAAATATAACAACTATTAACAATGTTTCGAAGGGCGAATACATTTAGGTAATTATCTCATTGTGTTCAACTGGATATAATAGTTGGCGGAAGACTATATCTATCCCCTTCCTTTATGAAATAGTGTTTCTATCTTGCTTGAGTTGCTTCGGGAGTATACAATCTTTATTTAAACCAGTACACAAATGTTTAACCTTCTTAGACCATTTCTTAAGAATTTGTTCCTGTATCTTAACTTTGTCAACCTTATAAAAGTACAATAGGCTAGGTACTAATCACTAAAGTGCAGACTCAGTAAGTCAGGTATAAGGTTATTATACATTGCCCATCCTAGGAATTAAGCATTAATTAATGTTTCCCTTGTTGGATATATTAAAGTCCTGTCTTCTTGATAGTACTGTCAGGAGATCATCCCCTTCCTTCCTCTTTCACATCCGGATAGTTGTAGACATCTTTGGGTGAAAACACAACCTTGAGTCCACTACAAACCTTTCAGATATCTCTAAGACAACAAGGAGAGATTGGTCCACATCTTCAAGCAAATTCATACAGAAATTTGCAAGTAGGTGAACATTGCCCCACCCTCTTTGATTATATTGAGGAGCTAAACATCTACATCATCTCTGGGTCATCATTTCTATAGTAATAAGAACATAGTTAGAAAGAGAAGACATCCTTTCCTTGTTCCTCTAACTAATTCAATATGATCTGATAAAATATGCTCTCACCACAGTATAAGGAACAGATTTGTCCCATGTAGTTTATTCTCTTCACCTGTCTTAATGATGAATACTAGAGCCTCCATCGTGCAATGACTTGAGTAAGAACAGAAATACAATAATGAAGAAATGGAGTAACAATCAAAATATAGAACACATAAACTACATTTCTCTATCATGGCAAACTGCATTGTAGGTAACTTGGCAAATGTATTAATTTGCAAACAGCAACAGCTATATAGAGACTAATAAAGAAAAACAATGAAGGAGGGTAACATAAAAATAAAAGGAAAATAAACCTTTGGTTTCCCATATAGAACAGGATCCAAAGTGTGTTGTGAATTAAAAGCAGAAAATCCATGCTTCACATGTTTGGAGCATTAATTAATATGCATATAAACAAGTGCATATAGCAGGTGCAAAAAACCTTCTCACTATATAATCAAACTCTTCAGTTGCCCACAGGAGACCAGTGTCCAAAAGATCACAAAACAGGTAATTCTTATCAGAATGATAAAGCATTTGATTAGGACAACAGCCACACTTTCTCCAGATACAGAAACAATTTATCTTCCAGTCCTCCATCTGAGGTAGCCTGCAGTGAGCAGAAAAATTATATACAAATTATTAACTTCATAAATTGTGATCATCCATGAGACAGAAGAGAAAGAAAAAGCGATTATCAGAGATAAAGAATGTCAAACAAGCCCAAACTATAACCCCAGTTATCACACTAATATTCAAAGACCTAAATGGTAATGCAAGTTCAGCTAATTATACCTCTGCAGATCAACTTCTCACTGGCATTAACCTTCTTAATGTGTTCAGCATCATGATCACCTTTCATTGCCTTAACACTCTTCAGTACACTCTGGACAAGTGCATTTCCCACCTGCTTGGAATATCCTCATCCTTTATCTTTTCCATTTCTTTCCACCATTGCTGACTCTGCTCTATACACCTCAACGTACACCTGTCTTGTATAGCCATACACATGCAGTCCCACGATTGTTGACACTCATTTGCAAACATGGCCTTTCCTCATTATGGGGTGAATTTGTGAACAACTCCTACTTCTTCCTCACATGTGCATCCTATTTTCACAGTATACCCTGAAGCTTCCACATGTTCCACAGTATAACATTCAATCCATTCCAAGCATGAAGTGGTACCAGCCTGCTATCATGCATTTATATCTTTGGCCAGTTTCTTTTAAGGACTTATGCCAGAAAAGCAAACACTGCCAAATGACTCATGGTAAGAATGGCCAAGTGATTGAAGATGGTGACTGACCTGCAAACACCATTTTCACACAGTTCCGTAATACTAAACTGTGCCAATACCTTAATGTTCACATCAGAAGTTTTTAAATATAAAATCCAAACTCTATGTCTTCTCTTTACCTTAAAGTTATAACTTTGTCCTTCAAAGTCATTCTGAAGAATGACAGAGTATATGCTATACTTGTATTAGCTACCCTAGAGCAGCAGATTGGTTTGCAAAGAGGCATGCAGAGGTGGTATAAATCCAAACGAGTTCAGAATATTGGATGCCAAAACTCCAAAGCTTAAAACCGTTTATCTTAAAAACTCAAAAAGGGTAAGCAGTAAAATATTTTGTGAGTTATCCTTTTGTATCGGAAAATGTCGGGGGAGCAAGAACAAATAGAGTTGCAGACTTTCAAAGCCAAATTGTCAACAACTTCTAAACCTGAGAAGGAAACTACATCTAAACATGCTAAAAACCACTAATCTGCAAAAAGATAGAAGATCATCCTCTAAATCTAAACCAGACCAACTTTTTGCTGTTGAGGATTTGAAAGAATCGCTTCAACCTTTACATCTGGCCATCTAACAATTTACTGAGCAGGTAAAAGCACAGGTTCTTACAATAAACTAAACAGACATTAGATTAGAAATTACATAAGGAAAAATAATGGAAAAATGAAGTTAGAATTGAAAATCTTCAAAACACTGCCAGTTTAATACCTGTACCATTCAAGATATCCAACAAGCTTTTGGACTTAGAAGCAAGAAGTAGGCAAAATAATATACTTGTTCGGGACTGTAAGAGCAATATGAGCAAGTCAATTTATTGGAAACCCTGCAACAAATCTTTGGAGCTCTTCTAGACAACTAAACAGTAATTAATCAAATCATTATCAAAAGAACTTATTGTGCTGCATGAATAACTTCCATATTGGATATACCATGACACATTTATGTGAAATTATTAAACTACCACGATGCACATAAGATTTTGGCTGAACCTAAAATAATGTATTAAATTGGAATAACAATAAAATCACTTTTGTTCAGGATCTACCTTTTTACTTCAGACAAGACTATCAGAAAAGCATACCTTTCTGACACATAATCTCAAAAAAAAAAAAAATTTCAAATGAAGTATGCAGCGACTCTGATTTTCCAAAATAATGGTAACAAATATACTATTAGCTCATTCAAAGAAGCTAAACAGATCTTTAATAATATTTTCAACTACTCCCTGACTTGAATATTTAAACGTAAGGAGTTTAGATATGCATTCTGTACTTCAACAGGTAATTGTTATCCTGTTTTGTTTGATAACTTTCTTACTGTTGGGGACTGTTTCTTATGTGGGATTATGTTGGCCTTCATTCAGTGTGTATGCTGAAGCCTGATATGGTTTGCACTGATGAGTTTTTGGAATGTAATTGCTCTGTATTTTTTCCACAGTAAATTGTGAATTAATTATGAATACATGATTGCCATCATAGAACATATTATACATTTGATAAAAAAATGAGTTTGAATGTGAGCACTCTGGCATCTGTGTTGGTTTGAACTTGCTTGGAAAATGTTTTTTGATTGGAGGATGGCCACTCTATTTCTTCCTTGGTGTGGAGTCTGATATCTCCTGGTCCTATGTAGATTGATTGGCAGTCCTGTGGCTTCTTCATAGGATATTCATTACCATTCAGATGAAAGGTCAGTGGGATAGTGTGTCTGCTATCAAGTGACATATTGTATGAATCAAATAAATCTAATTGTAGCTGGTGCCATTTTGTTCATACCTAAATTATAAAAAGTAAAACTGTAAAGGAAATATTCAACAACTCTAATTTTCCAACATAAAGGTACCAGTCATATTGTTTGTTTATTTAAAAAAGCTAAACAGGCCCTTATCGGCCCTCCAAATCCACTTACGGTAATGGAGTTTAGTCAGACATAAGCCAAGTGAACTGATAAAGATGAACCTGTTTTGTTTGGTACTACCCATTCTCTGATGGCAAAATGTTTGGTTGACTCTTTATTTATTGGTCCTTTGTGCGAGTATATCCTGATGTCCATTCTGGTTTAATATTGAGAGTTGTTGAGACATACATGGTCTGTAATCATTTCCACTTCACTTTGAGTGGAATTGGGTGACATTTTGTTTGAGTATTGTTTAGTCTATGGACTGTTAGCTTGAACTCCTTATTGATCACACAGTGGTGGATTTATCATGAATTGATGACTTCCATCAAGGACTTACCATACATTTGTCAAAAACTCTCTTATAATTCTTGGAGATGAACAGAGTAATCATTTCCACTTCCATTTCAGCAGCATTTAATATCACTCTGTTCTAGTATAGATCTGTCTGTGTGCTGGAGATTTGAACAGGACTTGTTCATCACTTATTGATTATGTAGATGGGGATTTATCAGGAATCTATGACTACCATCAAAGGTTGTGCTACACATTTGTCAAAACTATATTGTATTAGTGGAAAACTGGTTCTGTTCAGGTGCATCCTACCATATGACCTGGTTAGAGGTTGAGAGGAATTGTTCTGGACATGTAATGTTCTTTTTCTTTGAGAGGGTGGATTGATCCATTGTTTGTTACTGAATCTGGGGACACTATGTCCTTATATTGATCAGGCCTAAGGATCAAGGCTAACCTAAGGATTATTTCTAACTAAACATCCAGTTGCGGTGTACTTATCAAACTTTCATCAGGTGATGCATTATATATCTGGCAAAATCTTTGCCTTGCTAATAGAAATTAGAATTGTATGTGAAATTTCTACACCCTTTTGACTGATCTTAAAATTTTGCCGCTGTTGCTTAGATGCCAAATGTATTAATAATAATAATAATAATAATAATAATTATATATAGCTATATAAAACAATAGTGTTAAAGTTTTAACAGGCTATTTAATAATAACAATTCCTATTATATCTAACTATTTCATGCATTACGTAGAATTATAATAGTGTGATGGGGAAGTTAGTGTTTTAGGACAGTTTGTTCTTACCTACTCCCAAATGGAAAAATATTTTATTATTTTTTTCTATTGTTTCTACACTTATTAGTAAGGGATATGTAATGATGTGAGGTACTGCCAGCTATGCCAGGAGGAGTAGGGCAGTGGATGTGTAACATAGGCCAGCATAGCTGGCTGGAGTTTTGTAAAGAATTATACATCACTTGTATATCAAGCTGATTTCTACAGATGCCTGTGTTGAAAAATGTATTTGTAAATCTGCTTATGTTAAAACTGTACCAATAGTGGGTCCTGCTAGACAAAAAAGAAATATACCTGTATGTCAGACTATATTGTAACTATTGAAATTAATATATTGCAGTAGAGGATACTGGAAGGAAAGAGGTTAGTCTCAGTCCAGCTAACTGAAAAATAGTCTGAAAATTAAATTACCTGGTTTAGGCCATAAAGATTGTATCTTACAGTTCTGACTGTAGCCAGTGATGAATTGTCTGTGAGAATCCTGGCTTAGTAGCTCTGTAGGAATACTGGAAGTGTTAAAATTGTTTTACAACCTCCAGATGCTGTAACACATCTTAACAGAGCTCTATGTATGTGTATTATGAAAGATATGTGCAAGATCCTGGCTAAGAGTGCCTAGTCTGGGGGGGGGGTAATGTGGGAACCAGAGTCAGGTGACCAGATGTGATGTCATTCTATTGCCAGCATTGAAATTATTTTAGATATTAGTGAGAGATGTGATAGGGACACTCAGCACTCTGTCTTGGACTTGACAACAAGGCCACTCACCTACTTCATCTTGCCTTGCTCTAGTAAGTAAACTAGGGGACAGTAATTATTTAGATTAGTCAGGAAAATATAATAAGATTAGTTAAGTATTGTTTTTCTGGATATGTGTGAACCTTTCCATCTGTGTTATTTTTAATATTTCCTGTGATTGAAACTCTGGTGTTTATTGTAAATAGATATTTAGTATTTTCATGTTATTTTATTATTTATTATTAAATATATTTAAACTTTTCATTGTGGCTGGTCTTTTAGAGAATACATTAAACTTTGAGAGTACTTATATTTATTTGGTGACACTGTGGCTGCTCCTGAAAGCCTTGGTGTTTGGTCAACATTACCATTTATATTAGAATTAATTTCACTCAGCATAATTGGGTACCCTAGAAAGAGCCTTAAGGTATCTGGCTTTGTCGGTGTTCTGGTGGCAGTGAATCTACCTTATAGACTGGGCACAGGTGGTAGAGCTAGTAAAGCTGTGCCAACCTTTCCCAGGTGTGCGCGTGTGTGTGTGTGTGTGTGTGTGTGTGTGTGTGTGTGTGTGTGTGTGTGTGTGTGTGTGTGTGTGTGTGTGTGAAAAACAAAGCTCAAAGAGATTGCGTGTGTCAGCTACATTGAACAGGGACACTGAGAGCACTGATTTCACAGAGAGGATGGTGGAGGACTTGGCTTGGAACAGCCGGCTATGGACTTAACTCTATAGCTGTGTCTCTGCAGAGAGAAAGAGAGAGGGAAACCCAGCCTGAGGACAGGAGTGTGCTCCCTGTGTGCTCTTAAGGGAAATTGTGCTTGGTGAAGAGAGGTGCATCTGGAATTACTGTATGTATATATTTTTGTTCCAAGTCAATGTCCCTCACCAGTGTCAGTGGTGAAGATTGAGGATCCTTAATTACTGGCCCAGAGGAGGGAGGTCACATTTTGGTGAGCAGTGGTGTGGATATTAATTGAACTTCTGTAGCCTGTAGGCAGTTGTCACTGAAGGTCTGTGCACTCTCAGCAGCCACATGGTAGTCATACAGAGTTTCATTTTCACAACAGGATTTATTTATTTTTTGTTAGTTTAGTTTAGTCAGGGAAAGCAGGCAAAGATGTCAGCAGAGGATTATGGCAAGCTGAAAAAAACTAGTTCACCAACGTGTGCAAAGCCAAGGGACTGGTGCATGTCAACCTGACTAAAGAGAAATTATTTCAGCTTTAGTCACATCTGCAGCATGGACTAAAGAGAAATGATTTCAGCTTTAGTCACATCTGCAGCATGGACCAGCAATCAGGAAGACAATCAGTCGGTGATGAGGATTTGCAGCCCTCAGAAACAGGACAGTTCACCTTTTCCTCAGAGGACTTACAAATCCATCTGGAGATAAAGAGACTTGACCTGGGGGCCAAATGTTAGGAAATAGAATTGGCAGAGAGACTGCGGCATTTGGAGGAAGAAGAAAATGAGAAACTGCAGCTTTTAGAGGCAGAAGAAAATGGGAAACTGCAGTGTTTGGATGCTAAAGAAAATGAGAACCAGTGTCAACATGAGAGGGACATGCTGACTATTCAACGGGAACATGGAGGTAATGAGGAAGGGAATAACCAATTCCAGAAGCAACAAAGGCCAGCAATTTCTTCCACAGTATAAAGAAGGTGATAATTTTGATAGTTTTATTCATATATTTGAAAGGGTATATAAACAGTATAATGTTGAGCAAGAGCTCTAGGTACGGTTCCTGACCCCCTTACTCCATGGTAAAGCTGTAACTGCTGTTCTAAATTGTATAATATTGATTGTTTAAATTATGACAAGGTTAAACAATGTTTATTGGAATGCTTTAAATGAACACCTGATGCTTACAGAAAAAAATGTTCATGAACATAGGCTCAAGGCAGATAAAAGTGTATGTGATTATATTGCTGAGTTAAGCACTTATTTTCATAAGTGAGTGGTGTCAGGTCACCACTTTTGCAATGCTTGCAGACCTTTTGGTAAGGGAACAAGCTCTTAGCACTTTGCATGAGGACATGAGAATCTGGTTGGCAGACTAGAAGTGTAACTCTGCAGATGAGCTGGGAAGAAAATGGGATCTCTACTTAGCAAGCAGGGTATCACTGTACAAGAAGGGGATACCCAGTGCTGCACATGGATATAAGCGAACCCATGGTGGGCAGCTTAAACCAAACCAACAGAGTCCACAAAAAACAATGGAAGCCACTAGTTCAGTTACACTGCCAGGATAAAGGTTTAGGTGTTTTAAATGTAACCACTGGGGCCATGTAGCATACAGATGTTCACAAAAGCAAGGTGGGGGACAAAGGGTGGGGGAGCCAGCAACTGAGAATAACAGAATGCCAGTGGTAAGTTTTTTGGCAACAACAGGGGTACTAAACTATCACCAGAGTTTGTATCCTTTGTTAGTGGATGGAAGACAGACCACTGCTAAGAGAGACACAGCCTCTGACATAACCATTGTGAAGCCTGCAGTGGTTAAAGAGAAGCAGTACTTGCTTGGGCAGTCCACTCCAGTCAGAGCTTTAGGAGGGACTCCATTTCAAATACTGCCAGGGTAACCTTGACTGGAAGGGTGGAAAAGGAAGCAAGCAAAAGGTGTGTTTGAAGATATCCCTGCAGATGTCCTGATAGGGAATGATTTTGATAATGCAATACCTCGTGTGCATGCAGTTACATGCAGTCAGGCTTGGAGACAGGCATGTGGGTCTAGTAGCCTGGGGGAGACCCAGACAAACCCCATACCTGAAGCTGGGACTGGTGATGTGGCTATTTCAGGGAGGGAGCTATCCTGTATCAATGAGCCTGGAGGTGAACCATAGCTGCTGGTAGGTACTGATGTTCCCTTGGACAGGGTGACTGCAAGGGCAGAGGTGAGTGGCAGTACCCAGGCGGACAGTGAGGCACTGCTGTGAGAATATTCCAGGCTTCCTGTGGAAGGGGATTCAGGAGAGTCACAAAGATAGAGTAGACAGGCTCAGCTCTTGGACCCTACATTACAAGGCTTGAGGGAGGTAGCTAGGGAGGCACCTGATTCTCAAGGAAAAGGGTAATCTGTATATTGGAACAAAGGGTTACTGTATAGAGAGTGGACCCTGAGGGAGGACTAGAGGGTGAGGTAATACAACAGTTGGTAGTGCCCACAGCCTACCATCTGACACTACTAGCCATAGCCCATGACATTCCTTTTGGAGGTCATATGGGCATAAAGTGTATCAAGAGATGTATTATGCAGAGCTAGCTTGACTATTCAAAGGGGGAGTGAGGTGTGATGATGTGAGGTAATGCCATATCAAGAGACGTATTATGCAGAACTTTTATTGGCCTGGGATTGCAAGAGATGTAACAGGGTACTGCAGGACCTGTGACCAGTGTCAAAAAGTAGGCAAGACAGGAGACAAGGTCAAAGCTCCTTTGATGCCTTTGCCTGTGATTGAGTAGCCATTTTAGAGGGTCACTATGGATATTGGTGGGCCACTGAGTACCCCAAGTTCCACGGGGAAGAAGTATATTCTGGTGGTAGTAGATTATGCTACAAGATACCCTGAGGTGGTGGCTCTGTCCTCCATCGTGGCAGTGAAGGTGGCAAATGATTTGTTAAACACTTTCAGCAGGGTAGATTTCCTGAGAGAAATACTGACTGACAGAGGTGCCAATTTAATATCAGACCTGCTGGCTTGTCTCTGGAAGCACTGTGGGATGAAATACCTAAAGACCACCCGTACCATGCCCAGACTAATGATTTTGTGGAGAGGTTAAACTCTACACTAAGGACCATGCTATGGGCATTTGCAGACCAGTTAAAGAGATAATGGGACAAATATTTGCCCCACCTGCTAATTGCATACAGAGAGGTACCCCAGGAATCCACAGGTTTTTCACCCTTTGAGTTGTTGTATGGGCATAGGTGTGGGGGACTTTAGATTTGATTTGTGATGAGTGGGAGGGCGAGTGCAAATCCCACAAGGAGTCTGTTGTGGCATATGTCCTAAACCTCAGGACAAGGCTTAGGGAGCTCATAGGCTTGGCTCAGGAGAACCTGGCAGGAGCCCAACAGCAGAAAAGGGTCTGGTATGGCAGGAGTTCTTGAGCTGAAGAGTATGTTGTGGAACAGCAGGTTAACTTGCTTATTCCTATCAGACACAATAAGCTGCAGGCAGCTTGGGAGCGATGCTTCAAAGTGGTCAGGAAGGTCAGTAATGTTAACTACATGGCAAACCTACTAGGCAGGAGGCAGGGGCACAAATTGTACCATGTTAACATGATGAAGCATTACCATGACAGGGAGGCCCTAGTGCTGAGTATTTGCAGTTGATGGCATGATGAGTCTGAGGGTGATCTGGTGACTGATCTCATCAGTGAGGATCGGGCTGATACCTCAATGAAAGGGGGGTAGCAATGTCCAGCAGCTATCCTCTACCCAGGATCAAGAAATCTGAGCAGTGTTACAGGAGTTAAAAAGTCAGTTTGTGTTGTATCTGTTGAAATTAATATATTGCAACAGAGGATACTGGAAGAGAAGAGGTTAATCTCAGTCCAGCTAACTTTGAAAAAAGTCTGAAATTAATTTACCTGGTTCAGGCCATAAAGATTGCATCTATAGCCAGAGATGAAATGTCTGTGAGAAGTCTGGCTTAGTAACTCTGCAGGAAGAGTGGAAGTATTAAATTTGTTTTACAGCTTCTAGATGCTGTAACACATCTTAGCAATGCTCTCTGTGTCACATGCTGGATCTCTGATCCCCTGTAGGCTTGGTCATCTGAAAGGGTACTTTTAACTGTAGAATCTTACTTGATATATTTTCTTCTCTTACCATTGTATAACTGACATTCTCTTTTTACCTATGTTCTATATTTTCTTTTACCTGGGGAGTGTTTTATTAATTTCTTGTTGTTATATTACTATGCTCAGCATACATGATAAAACCTGTTTTGTGTATTATGGTGGATGTACTGTAACTGACACTGTCTTTTACCTGTATTCTATATCTTCTTTTACCTGAAGTGTTTATTAATTTCTTGTTATATTACTATGCTCAGCATACATGATGTAACCTGTTTTGTGCATTATGCTGGATGTACTGTATTTGTATAACTTGATGCCGGAGCTTTTCTCCCTGGGCCTCTGCTGAAAATGGACCTGGTCCAGTTGGAATTTCCTGGTTAACAAATGTAAAATAAAAAAAATAAGTAAATAAATAAATAAATATGTGCAAGATCCTGGCTCAAGTGTCTAGTCAGGTGATCAGATGTGATGTCATTCTATAACCAGCACTGAAATTATTTTAGATATTAGTGAGAGATGCGATAGGGACACTCAGCACTCTGTGCTGGACCTGACAACAAGACCACTTACCCACTTCATCTTGCCTTGCTCTAGTAAGTGAACTAGGGCACAGTAATTCTTTAGATCATTCAGTAAAATATAGTGAGATTAGTTAAGTATTGTTTTTTTTCTGTATCTGTGTGAACCTTTCCATTTGCGTTATTTTTAACATTTTCTGTGATTGAAATTCTGGTGTTTATTGTAAATAGATATTTAGTATTTTCATGTTTATTATTTTTTGTTAAATATATTTAAACTTGTTATTGCAGCTGGTCTTTTAGAGAAAATATTAACCTTTGAGAGTACTTATATTTATTTGGTGACACTGTGGCAGCTCATGAAAGCCTTGCTGTTTGGTCAACCATTGGTATTTGTATTAATTTCACTCAGTATAATTGGGTACCCTGGCAAGAGCCTTAGAGTAGCTGGCTTTGTGGGTGCTCTGGTGGCAGTGCTTCTACCTTATAGCCTGAGCAATGGTGGTGGAGATAGTAAATCTGTGCCAACCTTTCCCAGGTGTGTGAGTATGTGTGTTAAAACCAAAGCTCAAATAGATTCATGTGTCAGCTACTTTGAACAGGGACACTGACATCACTGATTTCACAGAGAGGGTGGTTTAGGACTTGGCTTGGAACACCTGGCTAAGGACTTAACTGTATAGCTGTGTCAGTGGGGAGTCTTATTTGGGGCCTGGAGAGAGGAAAGCCCAGCCCCAGGATGGGAGTGTCTTCCCTGTGTGCTCTTAAGGGAAATACTGTGTGTGTCTAGTTTTGTTCCAAGTGAATGGCCCTCACTGGTGTCAATGGTGAGGATTGATGCTCCTTGATTACTGGCCCAGAGGAGGGGTGCCACAGGATATATATCAAAGGTTTATTCTAAGCTATTTCTTATTCAATACTCCTTGCTTGACTTGGCCAAGTTCTCTTCCTGGTATTTGTTAGCTGTGGTTAAGCACTATTTTGTGTCAAGAAGAGTTAAATGCCACCTGCCTATATGGATAAATTCTTCCTTTTCCTTTGAGATTGCTTTGACACTATATATCAAGTTAATCATAATTACATTTCAACCTAGAAATTATAAATAAATACTCTATATCTGGGTAATAGAATCTTGGAATGTAAAAGGTCTACAATTCCTTAAAAAGAAGACATTATTTTTACACTTATTTTATAAATCAAAAGCTGATGTATTTAGACAAAAGACACACACATGATGTCAATGGTTCCAAAATTACTAAGAAAAGATGGATTAATACTGTTATAGAATCAGGTTACAAAACAAATAATTCAGAAGTTGCCATTATAACTACAACATTTTTCAAAGATTCAGTAATTCATTATAATACTGTGTCTGAGGGAAGATTGTGTTACTTAATTACTAAAAGCAAGTTTTTGGATAAACCTATATTATTTTTAAACTTTTATGCTCTCTGTAATGGACAACAAATCATGTCGCTATATAGAATATTAAGACTTTTTCCCAACCATTACTATGTTGTTGGTGGGGACTGACGTGTGCTGGCAGAACACAATGTAGATAGAACAAATAAGAGTAAAGCATACAAAGACTATGTGGTAATGTTCAAAAAATAAAGCATACAAAGATTATGTGGTAATCTTCAAAGGAATAATACCCCAACTCAGAAATATACATATTATTCTTCATGTCACAAATCTTGGTCCAGAATTGATCTCTTTTTGATATCAGAAGTATTTTTGAACTTTGACTATATTTTCCATGTTGATCCTAGATTCTTTTCAGATCATTCCAAAATTTCATCTTTTTTTCAGAACAGAAACAGAGTTAATAATTGGATGCTAAATCCTAGTTTACTCCAAAAAGAGGACGTAAAAAAATGTCTTATCTATTATAAAATTTTCTTCAAAATGACTCCAATTTGCAAATTCCTCTAGATATTCAAAGGGCAGCTCTTAAGTCCCAAATCAGAGACAAATTTATAAGTAAAGCTACCTATTATAAGAAAGTATTTAATCTTAAAGAATCAGAATTAAAAGTGAAAATTAATTGACTAGAACCCGATCTGCAAACTACCTTTAAGGGCAAAACTGGGAAACATGTAGTTGACCTCCAAAAAGAACTTTGTGTGTTAAATATTAAACAACAATCATGTTATGAAATTAAAACCTTAGTGAGGTACTCTGAATGGGCACAAACATTTTCTAAATTCTTAGCAAGAATAATAAAAAACTATAACACTCCACCTTTGATAACTAAGATCATATACCAGAACAAATATTACAAAACTACACAAGAAATAATGGGAATTTTTGTGGAAATTTATGCTAACCTCTAAGGAGAACATAATCTTAATTTTTCTATGCAAAAATTAGAAGACTTTTTAGGAAAGCTATCCTTTCCAAAACTTAATAAGGAGCAATAAGATAATATTGCTGCACCCTTTACTCAGCAAGAAATAATATATATTATTAACAACTTTAAATTGGGTAAAACACCAGGTCCAGATGGTTTAATAGCTGATTTTTATAAAACTTTTGCTCAGCCAATTTCTAAAACTATACTACATGTATTTAATTCTATATACAAGAATGTGATCTCTGACCTCCATATAAATAATTCCAAAATAATTCTCATCCCTAAATCAAATCTGTATCTCAGAGATCCCACAAATTATAGACCAATATCACTTATTAATATTGATATCAAGATTTCTGCTCTAATTCTAGCAAACAGGCTAAAACCTATCCTGCCACAGATAATATCTTATTTTCAATTGTATTTCATGCAAACAACACAAACTTGCAATCATACACCAACATTAGATACAATAATTATGCTCTCTAAACATTATAATTCTTCTTTATTTTTGCTTACCCTAGATGCCTCAAAAGCATTTTTTAGATTAAATCTACATTTTCTCTTTGCAGTTTTGTTGCACTTCAGTTTTCCACATCCTTGTATTAATCTAATAAAAATTATTTATTTATTCAAATGCATATACTTCTCAGTTTATTAATAAAATATTCTCATCTGCAATTAAGATAATAAATGGTACAAGACAAGGTTGTCTCCTTTTGCCTTACCTAATTAATATTATGAGGAACAAACCAAATCCACTGGAAGCACCACACAGAGATGCCAATGGCTGTAGCAAAAACTTCTTTATTGAAGGCAAAAGCTGAACTACGCTTCTTCAGGTGTAACAAAGTGTAAAATGAACAACCATTTATACAAAATTTTCAAACTTAACTAATTGAAACACTAATTGAATAATCAAAGCACTCTCCAGTGTTAGTTTAAAGAAACATCACAAGTACATTCAAATAACACTGTTAAGAGATAAATGGAAACATTAAAAATATTTAAAATGCATGAGCAACATATATAAATAATCACAGTTGGCATATAACATACTCAGTATACATTGAATAAATTATGCTGCTGCGACAGAAGGCATGTTCAATCGTTAACGGTATGCACCTGCTGACAAACCAAACTCACTAAAACACAAAATACATAAGGGTATCAAGATATTCACTTAGGACCACAAGCTAAGATACTGCAATCAAAAAATATAAAATGTGGCACGCTAAAAAAGTTAAAAGATGTGTAGTAGCTCTCATGTTATAGTCGCTGAACTGAGCTCATCCTGAGCTTCTAACAACGAGAGCATCAAGTTAAGGAGCAAAGATAAACACATCAAAAAATACCTAAAAGATAGGCATAATATTAAAATAGCTAAACTCCACTAGCAAATATGAGGCTCATATGCTAGCTATTCACCAGGATAACTAAAATGTATTGTACTTACTGCGAAATGCAGAAGCGTAAAAATCACTTAACAACAATTCAAAACAAATCAAAACAACCATCGCTGCAGATGGACGTCGGAAGACTAACCTGGATCGTGTATATTATCTATATGGAACCACTATTCTTAATGTTGTGTCTTTCGGCTTATCCCGGTTAGGGGTCACCACAGCGGAACTCCAGTCTGCTAATATTTGGTACTGGATTTTTACGTGCTGAGTTACCAGCCCTGATGCACAACCTTCAATGAAGGCACGCTCATTCATGCATGCCTCCACACAGAAGACGCTCTAGCTGAGAATCGAACGTGACGTCTTGCTGTGAGGCAACAACGCTACCGCAGCACCACTACCATTCTTAATGATAATTTAAAATATGTATCACTTAATACCAGAGATTTGTAGAATACCTATACCCTTTACTGCTTTTGTGGATGATCTAAATCTGTATTTCACCTTGCCTAGTACGGAGTTACCTAGTTTTCATAGTGTTGAATTTTTTTCTAAATTCTCTACAAAATAAATTTACTTAAATCCTCTATCTTCCCTGTTAATCCTAACTACAGTTGGCTTGATATTATTCCTGACTCATCAATTAAGATTAATATTTCTCCATAATATCTGGGTATAGCATTTAATCATAACCCTACCTCACTTTTTAAAAATAATTTGGCAAAAATGTGGTAAAACATTCAAAATGACTTTACAAATTGGAATAAACTAAATCTGCCTTTGCTTTCCAAGGTAGCTATCATTAAAATGAATATATTACCTAAAAAAGAAGTTACTCATATCATAACGTTCCATCTGTGTTGTTGATCTTATTCCATTCATCACTGATGGGTTATCGGTTCCATCCTCAGAACCGTCCTGGCCTTGTATCAAGCTCGCATTAGCCAAAAAACTCTTGAGCTAAGTGTCTACCCAGAATGCCCCTCTCCCTGTTACCTCAGATCGAGTTTACTAGAAAAAAGTAAGTAAAGCCGAGGCCACTTCTGCACAAATAACCTAAGGTACCACATAAATGCAAAGCATCCCCAGGGAGCCTTTGGAGGGGGTAAGAGGGTGCAAGTGATGAACGGAAGAAGATCAACAACACAGATGGAACGTTATGGTAAGACATAACTTCTTTATCTGATGTTGTTAATCTTCTTTCCATTCATCACTGATGGGACAGAATCCCAAGCTACCTTGAGGAACTTGGGTGGCCCTTATGGAAGAACATTCCTGAGTACCATTGAGCTGAAGGAAGCTCTCCCTTTGGAGACCAAATGCAATTTGTAATGACTAATAAAAGTATGATGCTTAGCCCAAGTGGCTGCTGCACAGATGTCGTCCAGAGAATTCATGGAATGGAACGTTATAGAGGTTGTCAGAGATCTGGTGGAATGAGCATTAATCCTCGGCATAGGTCCATTGTTTGTAGAATAGATGAAAGGCTGTTCAGACTTACAAAAAAAAAACTTTAGTCCTGTCTAGGTAAAAACTCAATTGTCTGTGTACATCTAAGGAATGAAGGCAAATCTGGTTAATGGAAAAAAATCAGAAATCACTTAGGGGAGAAAGGATGGATATGTCTGATGTGACATGCTGTCTTTATGGAAGACCAGGTAGGGCTGCTTTATACACAAAGTCTGCAAGTCTGAGATTCTTTTGGCAGACGTGAAGGCTGCCAAGAATAAACATGTCCAAGACTAAAAACTATATGTCACGTTTCATGGCTGGTTCAAACAGTTTTGTGTCAAGGAGTGAAGGACTATTGTAAGATTCGAAGGCTCTAGAGGTTGTCTGATAGGAGGCCTGATATGAAGGATTCCTTTAAGGAAGGCTTTATATAAATGGAAAGACATAAGAGGGGATGAGTTACAAATGTGGTAGGTGATCCAGTGTCCATGGTGGATATACCAGACTGGGCTGAGGAAAGGGGGACCACACTTGTCGAGGCCAGGATGAAGCTATGAGGATTACTTTGCATCTCAAGCGATGTGTGTATTTTTTACATAAGACTTTCCATGGGCCGGATCGGAGCGTCCCTCGGTTACCCCCTTTTTGGGGAAAGAAGGTCAAAGAAAAAACTGCTGCACCCATTGTTTGAAGGAGAGCCAAAGAGAAGGCAGCAAGGCTGGCTCCAGTGGCTGAATATTTCTGATGCCACCTCGGGGTTGAGGAACCACTCATGAGGCTGGAGAAAGCGTCTCCTCAGTTTGTTCGTAATTATGCTGGAATTCCCCGGGATGTGTGTTGCTATCAGAAAGCAGTTGGAAGCTATCGCCCACAGCCAAAATCCCGTGGCTTTTGACACATAAGGTAGAACTAGGTTCCACATTGCTTGTAGAAGTACCAGATCACTGACATACTGTTTGACTGAATTGCAATTGTCCCAGAAGGGACAGCCGGTTGGGAGGTCTGCAACACTAACAGCACTGCTCTTAGTTCCAGAACATTGATAGGGAGGTGGTCCTCTGAGGAGGACCATGTGCCTTGAACCATCTTTTCCTGAAAAAAAGGGGCCCACACCAGATCAGGGAAGCATCTGTGGTCACAATGGCTGCGGACTGAAGAAATTGTAATGGGCGACTCCAAAGTGCTGCATTTGGTGTAATCCACCAAAAAGGCCCTGTTTACAAGAGTTGGATACTGGAATCCGATAATAGAGAGGATGATGGTAGGGGAACCAGTGCAAAGAAGGAGCCATTGCAGGGTCCATGTGTATAGCTTCACTATAGGTATGAAAGGAATTAAGGCTGCTATTGAACCTAGGGTCTGAAGTACTTCTCCAGCTGAGTCTGTTGTTTGGCAGAGTATATATATATATATATATATATATATATATATATATATATATATATATATATATATATATATACACACACACACACACACACACACACACACACACACACACACACACACATAAATGTTTCACTTGGTATCATTTGAGTACTTCTGCATGCATGAACACTAAATTACTTATATACCCCAACAACACTTTTAGTAGTATGTTCATGTCTGCATAAGCACTTTTGCTGACAACAAATGAAACATTTCTCCCAATGATGCCTTTATTAGTTTGTCCATCTCTACACAAACACTTCAATGAAACCAAATGGAACATTTCTCCAATGATCCCTTCAGTAGCTTGTCCATGTCTGCACTGGCATATCACTGACACCAATGAAACACTTCCCCCCAAAGATGCCTGCACAAGGACTTTACTGATTACAAAATGAATACATTCCCACAAATTAACCCTTCTGACGTTTGCCCATTATAGCTCAAGTCTTTCACTCTTACCAAATAAAACATTTCCCCAACGGTTATTTCAGTAGTATGTCCATGTTTGTACAAGCACTTTCACTGACACCAAAAGGAACATTTCCCCCAATGACCCTTTTAGCAGTTTGTCCATGTCTGCACAAATATTTCACTAACACCAAATCAGACATTTTCCCCAGTGTTCCTTGCAGTACTTTTTCCATGTATGCCCAAGCACTTCTCTGATAGCAAATGGAACATTCCCACCCAATGATCCCTTCAGTAGTTTTTCCAAATAAAACATTTCCCCAGAGATCATTTCAGTAGTATGTCCATGTTTGCATAATCATTTCACTAACCCCAAATCAAATATTTCCCTGAAAGATCCCTACAGTACTTTGTGCATGTCTGCATAACCACTTCACCAACAGCAAATGAAACATTTCTCCCAATGATCCCTGTACAAGCACTTCACAGATGCCAAATGAAACACTTCCTCCAGTGATGCATTTAGCAGTTTGCCATTGCCTGCATAATTACTTCAATGACACCAAATGAAGCATTTCCCCCAATGATCCTTGAGTAGTTTGTCCATGTCTGCATTAGCAGTTAACTGTAAATGAAACACTTCCCCATCGATCTCTGGTTGGAACTGGTCTGACACCAAATGAAGCATTTACCCTAGTAACTCCTCCAGTAGTTTGTCCATGTGTGCATAAACACTTAATTGACACCTTATAGGTTCTCCATATATGACCAAGTACTTCTCTGACATCAAAATGAAACATTTCCCCAAGGACCACTATAGTACTTAGTTCATGTCTGCACTAGCACTTCACTGACATTAAAGGAAAGCTTTCCCCCAATAATCCCTTTAGTATTTTGTACGTCTGAACAAGAACTTTTACTGACACCAAATGAATCATTTCTCTCACCGATCCTTTCAGTAGTTTGTGCACACATACGCAAGCCCTTCATCGATAGGAAATGCAAAACTTCCCCAACGATCCCATCAGAAGTATGCCCATGTATGGACAAGAACTTCATTGACATCAAATGGAACACCTCCCCAATGATCCCGTCACTATTTTTCTGCATCTGCATGAGGATTCTTGCTAACACCAAATGACATATTTCCCTCCAAAAATCCTTTCAGTAATTTGACCATGTCTGCACAGGCACTTCATTGACACCAAATGAAACATTTCCCCAATGATGCCAACACAAGCAGTTTACTGATGCCAAATAAAACACTTCCCCCAAAGACACCTTCAGTATTTTTAAATGTATGCCGAAGCAATTGACTGTAACCAAATGGAACACATCTCCAATCATAGCTCTCTAATCATAGCACAAAAAATGTGGCCAAAGTAAAAAAATAATGGAGGGACAAAGCACAAAAAAATAGGGACAAATGTTAAATATTGCTCTTATAAACTTAGAAAGTTGTTAGAATAAAAGGTCTTGCATTACCATGTATTTTCCGGATAATATGAAGTCTAAAACTCAAATGACATTCATTATATAGTGAAGTTAATCCTCACTGATTTGTCACAAAAATTAAAAAAAAAAATAAAAATTTAATCAGGCACAGACCAAAAATGAGGCAAAAATCTGAACATTCTTTAAAAATATGGACAGTTAACAGGTATGCCCCTAATGATCCTAGGATAAGCACATTTACTGACATCAAATGAACTATTTCTCGCAAAGACAGATTCAGTAGTTTCTCCATGCAGGCCCAAGCACTTCACTAACAGCGAATAAAATATTTCCCCCAGTGATCCATTTAATAGTTTGTTCATGCCTGCACAAGCACTTCCTTGACACTAAATGAAACAGTTCCCCCAACAATCAAAGTAGTTTCTCCATTCCTGCACAAGAACTTCACTGACACCAAATGGAACATTTACTCCATTGGTCCCTTCGGTAGTGTCCCCATGTGTGCCCATGCATATCACTGACATCAAATGAACATTTCTCCCAAAACTTCCTGCACAAAGACTTCAGTGATGACAGAATGAATACTGTCCTCAAATGAGCCCTTCTGTAGTTGGTCCATTACTGCTAGAGTCATTCACTGGCACCAAACAAAACACTTCCCCCAATGGCCATTTCAGTAGCATGTTAATGTCTGTACAAGCACTTTTACTGATACCAAAAGAAACATTTCCTCAATTACTCTTTCAGCGGTTTGTCCATGTGTGCACAAGTACTTCACTAACACCAAATCAAACATTTTCTCCAGTGTTCTTTCAGTACTTTTTCCATGTATGCACAAGCACTTCACTGATGCCAAATGAAACATTTCCCCCAAAGACACCTCCAGATGTTTGTCCATGTAGGCCCAAACACTTCACTGACATCAAAAGAAACATTACCCCAAACAATCCCTTTATTTAAGAGGTTGCTGCTACCACTGCTGGATCAATCTTACTCCACTCCTCCCCCCACCCCCGAAACACAGTTGTGAATCGGAACATGCATGCTAATACAAATCCTGTCCTTCAAGCAACTTTGCAGTTTCTATCTCGAGCTTAGAGGTCCAGAGGTATGCAAACCTCAACTGCTGTTTCCTACTGATCAATCACTTTCACTCTTCACATTCGTTTATACATACACACACACACACCACACACCTTTGCTCTCATCCATTCAAGTACACATACACTCACATACATAGACAGAGACCAGCACACATGCACACACATTTTTATGTTTTTTTTTTACTTTTACACTTGTTAAACAGCAAAAGAGCTGTTTAGCGTGTGTAAAATAATGTCTCAATCAATCTCACTGGCAGTCTTATGCACACATACACTCAGACACATAGTTCTGTTTTTTTTTTTCAGTTTTCTTTAGTTTTTTTTACACTCACTAAACAGCAAATGTGCTGCTTAGTGAGTGTAAAATAATGGCGGCTGTTTGCTTTCATTAAATCCTAGCTGCATGGCTTATTCAAATTAGTGTACTGTAATCTCCTTCACTTCCACCCCCGGCCGTTGCTAAGGCAACAGAAAATAAGACTTGCATTACCACTGAAGAACTATGCAGCTATATTTAAGACCCTACAACCCACAACCCACAAGCTGATAGGAACGCAACATGAGGATTTCATTTACAATGGGAACTAATACAGGATTGTGAAGATGATGTACAAAATAATTTAAATAAAATGACACTGTGGGCCAGAATGTATGCGACATTGCTAAGGTTGGTGTTACATTGGTCATCCTGAATGTTACCCAAATTTTAAAAGCATCTGCCATATAAAGTTTGTGGGTTCTATACACATGGTACTTGCATTAATTTTCTATTACTAACTCTGCAGCACAGCACAAGGGAATTATCAATTCCTAAGTGTGCCATCCTTCAGATGAGATGAGACGAAATGTTAAAACTGAGGTCACATCTGCCAAAGCTGGTGATACTCTGATGGATGCCAAAAATCTCACAGCACTTAATAAAAGGAATAGAGGAATTTCCCAGGTGCCCTGGTGATTTTTTTTCCATAGTCACTACCCCATAACTGTCATAGAAGGCTTCATAACAGAAATTTTTGTTAGCTCCAAATATAAGAAGTCCTTTTATACAACTCTGTCGTAATTGTCTGGTTTCACTGTTCAGATGTAATAATGATACCTTTTGACCGTATTCAGTCTGCTATGTAATACAGGCAAATTATTTCTCCATTGGTGCTTCCTATGAATGAAACCTTATTAAATAGTATACATCCACACAGTTCTACAAAAAATTACAATTCAGATACTTTCTAGCAAAAATTCAGCCAACTGCATGAAGTTCTTTCTGAAATTGGTGCAGTTTGTTTGCTGTAGCATAGACTAGATTCAGACCTGAGCAGGTTCCCCTGCACCCTAGTGGCAGGAGTGTGCAGTTAGAACTTGTCTGATTGAAGGTTCCTGCAACAGGGCTCAGTTTTGAGCTTTTTTATTGGTTAATTGGTTAATTTGCTTAAATCAGTTTGCTCTTGTTTGCCACTGTTATATTTGAGTGTGTTATCTGTTCTCTGGTGTTAAATCAACCTAAACAGAGTTTAAATATCTTTAGCATAGTCTGGTGACAGGTTTTGCTGTATCCAGATCTGTTTGTGTGATTCCTGTGTTTCCTGCTAAGCCATCTTGTGTTGGCTGGGGCCTGCCTGCACTTAGTGGGAGTAAGTGAACTGGTTGGAACTGGTCTGGCATAGGATGTTTAGCTAAGAGCTCAGGGACAAGGGTTTATGAGTCAATTCCAGTGTTTCTATTTTAGTTTCATTTTTGTGGTATTTAAACCCAGGGTTTGCATGGGTTTGTGCTTGTTCGCATGTTGCACACCACCACTGCACTGTTTTAACCCTTTGCAAGGTATCTCAGCTGCCTTTTTCCCATACTAGCACTCCTGTGTAAGTGAGACCCTTCCTTTGCAGCTACTGTATTGATTTTATCCAGCTCTACTCACACCTATAGGTACTCTCCTCAGATAGTACCCACTCTACTATCCCTGACATCTCTTCCACAGATTCTGACAACCATGAATGGACAATTTCTTATGGTTTCTCCTACTAGTCTGGTAGATATGGGTATCCTGAGACAGTGTAGCAACTGCCTCATGTACAAGGACAACCCTCTACTGCTACCACCTATGAACACAATATGTGAGAGATGCAGTTACATTAAGAACCTTGGATCCTTTCTGTCTCAGTCACAAGCCAGCACATCTGGCACTGAGAAGGCTTTCTGCGCAAACATTACAAATACCACACCTCTACCACCACCCACACCTGTACAACACACTCCTACATATGCAGAGGTTCTCAACAAAAACATACCTAAACAAAAGAGACCTCAGAAGAAAAAGCAAACACACATCAAAACCCACAGCACCAAGCACCAGACATAGTACACAGGCCTGTGTTTCACAGCTTCTAAGACCCAGCCACAAACCCAACATACTAGTCATAGGAGGCTCTATCATGAGACACACAGGTGTGCCCCTCACCAGGCTAGACAAGGAGAAAGTCACAGTAAGTTGCTTATCAGGGGCTAGAGTCTGCCATATCACCCATGCACTCAAGTCTCTTAATAACAGGTACTGTTATGACTCTGTCATAATCCATGTTGATGTAAATAACTTCAGACATACCTCTCTGGACTATATGAAGAAAAACATGATTGAGCTTGTTGAATATGTGTCCCAGGTAGGTATGCCCTAGCCTTAAGCAGCATCCTACCATCACCCAGAATGATGCCGCAATACAAACAGAAAATGACTGACTTTAACAATTGACTTAGTTTCTGATCTCATTCCAAGGGGATTCAGTACCTGACAACCTGAAAGGACATGACTAAGAGACCAGGATGCTTTGCCAGAGATGGCCTTCATCTGTCTCCCATGGGCTTCAGGCTTCTGGCAAAGGATCTTGCCTCCCCATAGTGCCTTTTTTAGGCAAAGTCATGAGCACAAAATTATCAACGTGAACAATTCTTCTAAATGAAATTTGAAGGTCATGCTGCTAAAAGCTAGGAGTGTTAGCATGAAACTAAACTCATTGCAAACATTCCTTGCACCGGAGGATGCTGACATTTGTGCAGTCACCAAAACCTGGTTCAAAGCTATGGAGAGCACCCCGGCCTTACCAGGTTACTCATCCTACCATACTTTGAGAGCCCAAAAGAGGTTACAAAGCCAAAGGAGGTGGATTTTCAATATTTAAAGACATACACACCTCCAGACTTGTCAAACAGTTTGACGCACAGGAGACAATCCAAGTGCAGTTAACTGTTAACAAAACAAAATCATAGCTAGCTACAGACCCCCAACCATAACTCAGGATGCCCACTCCACCTATCTGGATTTACTTGAATCCATTAGGATTCAACCCTCTACCCTGATCCTGGGTGACTTTAACTAGCTAACCATAGAGTGGAAGACCTATTCTAGCCCAAACAAGAATGCCCAGAGATTCCTTGACTTTGTCAATGCCAGTGCATTAGATCAGCTGGTCGACACCCCCATGAGAGGTGAAAATATCCCGGACCTGGCACTAACTAGCCACTGTAGCACCCCTACAGTGTCATGCTCCCTGGTAATATCCAACCATAAAGCAATCACTTTCAAAGTTGCCATCTCCCCTGCCCCCCTCCCCCGTCAGGGTCAAACAAAAAAACTTTTCCAAAGCTGACTACAATCTCCTGAGAACAGGTATAAGCAGCTTCACAGCCACTATCCCTTTAGTTTGAACTAGCACTAAGGTCCAAGCTACACCAAAAAACTATATGAGCACTTACATAGTTGCATGGACTCAGCAATACCTGACAGGACCAAATCATCTTCCTCAAGGAAGAGTAAACCTGTCTGGTGGGCAGCAGCAATAAAGAATGTCTATAATAAAAGGAAAAAAAATTGCTGTCCATTACCAAGAAGAAGCAGGTGCCAAGTCGGAAGCAATCTCTCCTTTGTCTGAACAAGCAAATAAGTTCACTGGTGAAATCCTCTAAGGCTAACTTTGAGTCCAGATTGGCCACATCCACTAAGGACAATCATGAGGTCTTCTTCACATACGTCCACAGTCTCAAAGGTAACACCCAAATCTGCTCTGAACTGTTGGTCAAGAACACCACATACACAAATGCCATAGATATAGCCAACCTGCTGGCAGACTGATTCAGTGAAAACTTCACCTTCTGCCCCCCATCAGTAAACCAGGACATCCCCAGCACCTGCACCCTCCCCTCATCACCAGGGAACAGGTCTTTAATGCCCTCTCAAAGGCAAAAATGCAGCCTCCATGGGATCTGACAACATCCCTAGCTGCATCCTAAATGAACTGAGGCATGAGCCCACAACACCATTAGGCACCCTAGTCAAACAAAGCCTGAGCACTGGCTTCTTCCCAGCTAAATGGTGGACAGCCACTGTCATCCCTCTACACAAAAGCGGAGCATCCACTGACCCAGGCAATTATGTGCCCATCAGCTTAACTTGTCTGATCTGCAAGTCCATGGAATGCATTATCATGGACCTTATAAACAAGGACATTGGCAACCTCCAAATGCTTGAACCCACTCAGTTTGGTTTGATCAAAGGGAGATCTTGCCTGTTAAACTTGGTTGACTTCTATACTCTCTTCAGAAATCTTAACATCAAACTTTAAATATGGGGTGGTTCCTTGTATGAACTCATTAAATTCAGCAACTTCCTTCATGGAAATTGCTTTTTACTAGTATATGTATTAGTTTATATGTAAGTAGGTGGTAGCATTTAAAGTAGATATGTTTTAAGTTCATATTTGACATTTTAGCGAGCATACTACATTGTCTTCTAGTTATGTGTTTAAGTATTTTGCATTAAAGAGTTTAGGAGAGTATGTACCTTTAAGATCTGCTACATTTGGGTACATGGCAACTATGATTCCACCAGATATCAGATTGCAAAACAACAGTCCCACCTTTAAAACCTAATTAGAAGCCCACCTCAATCTCATCTGGCAATGTACATGTCCTGACCATGGCTAGCCCTACTACCACCATTCAGATAAATCTTCTTCTGGCATTTCTCAGCTGTGGATATGCATATTTCAGCCTTGTTATGACCTCGTCAGCTGGGTATAACAACCCCGTGTTTCTAATGCTTAGTCAAACACTCTGCTTGTGCTGTGCTGACGAGGTCATAACAAGGCCGAAATGTGCATATCCACAGCTAGTGGGGTTTGGCTTTATTGGCCTGAAATTGTCCAGTAAAACGACAAAACAAGTCATGGACATTCAGAATTGCCAGTGAGCTGAAACACCTGATGTTCATAAGGTTCATTTGCATATATCCCATGTGCCTCTGACACAAGAGGTTTGGGAGGTCACTCAGTGGAAGTTCTAGCTTTGCTGGAGTTTTCATTTAGGTTTGGTTAGCCTGTAAAAACATTTTACTTCTTTCATTAGTTGGCCTGACCTTTAATTATTATATTTTGGCTGTTGACATTAGTGGAGTCAGTAGCCCACATTTCTTGTTGAAACCAAATGTCCATCATAGTTTATTGCAAAGTGTAAAAATAAAAAATGCTGCCTTATTTGAAAGTCATACCATTAACTTCACTTAGGATTTACATTTGAAATTTTGTCACATCTCCTGTTCTTAGCCTAAATTAACAACATACTTTCTTAATGATAACCATTCAAAGACTAGAAGATGAAATTGTTAGTTGTTAGTATCAAATGAAAGTCACAATGTAGATAAAAAGAATACTTTCAATATCTGAAAATGACCTTAGCTAATATCAATAATATTAAAGTAGCCCTGCTGAGAATATAATTAGATATACAGCTACAGGAGGCACATCAATACCTCAAATTTATTATAAAATAAAACAAAGGTTAAGCAAGAAAATTGATGATATTAATAGTTTTCTATCACTTTTTTAATTTCTCCAAGTCTTTTGGGTTTCTAATACCATGATGGGAATGGACCCCATGCCTAAGTCAAAGTATGATTAAAGTTCAGGAAATTAGTATTGTTTCAATTGTTGATGTCACCCAGAAGTGCTCTTCTCAGCACCTGCAATGTACCCAGCAATAACTCCTCCTGCAGTTCATACAGGATTATTTGGATTGATAACATATCTAAATACAATTGTAGATTCTTTTTTATAAGACCCGTTGCTCCTACTACTATTGGAACTGTCTGGATATCTTTCTTCCACATTGCTCTTTTCTGTCACACACACATATACTGTATATATGTATATATGCATAATATATATGTATATGATACGCCACTGTAAGCAGTAGAGCAAATCATACTATATTAGAGTATGAAGGTGTATTTAATATAGGCTGCATGTGACAATGCATAGGAAAGTTTTGGAGATATGAGTTTATACAGGATAAAATATCTAGTGAGGATTTTAGTGCCAAGAAAATATTAACTTAGTTACAATGGCGTATGAGACAGTGGTACAAAAGTAAGGTCATATAATATAGAAATGATAAATGTTTGTATAAAAATAATCTCTAAAAAGAAGTGCAAAATGCGTGCTAAGCAAGCAGTAGTTGTACCAACACCAAACAGCAAGCCTTTTTAGGATTCACTGACTGTATTAGTAATATCTGTATTTCTGGTTTGCACATAACTAAATTCCCTTAGCAAAACAATATGTAAGTATATCCATGGTGCACCAAACCACAGATGAATTTACAAGCATACTTAGCTGAATGCAACTAATAAAATGCATAAATGTATTGCACTAACAAAATGTGTTCCATGGTGCCATGTATGGTCATCTATCCTAAACCTGCAAAATCATTACAAATCTATCAAATAATACTGTTCTATATAAAACACCTCAGCAGCCCTAAAAGTTACCGATTCATAAATGAGTACACCCTTTCCTCCAGTAAGGAAAATTCTAAGCAGTGACCCCATTGTTTACTGTTCACAAGCATTTCATCCAGTCATGGCCAAAAATGTGTGAGTATGCATATGCACACACAACTGGACACTCACACACATGCATGTGTGCACATTCGAACACTTGCATGCACTTACCCACAATCCGATGCTCGCATGTACATACACACACACACATACACACACACACACACACACACACACACACACACACACACACACACACACACACACACCTACCTTGAATTTTCCATACGCGCCTTATTTTACCACTGCTGCTTTTTGTATGTGTGTGTGTAACAGACATCACTAATATAAAATGCTTTTAACAGCTTTGCATTTCAGCATTTTACTAGTTTAAAAGGAAAGAGCTATTATATAAACTCTAGTACAGAGTTCCTAATATTACTGAGTAAATGTTATTTAATTAGCGGCATTTACCAATCGCAGCATACCATTATTGCTTGCATTGTTTTGTGCCACTTAAGAGTTTGCACTTGGTGCTGTCATCCCATTCACCCTGAATTTTCTATAACTTGAATAGTGGTCAAGTTGCAGAATTTTACTTGTAAAGCACTCATTAATTTTGTCACAAGAGCATTTTTCTAGAGAATGTTTTCCAGTGAAGTTAGCGTTGTTAGGAACGAAAATAATATCAGACTTAGTTTCATATGGGAATTAAAAGAAACTTGAACAAGGAGACTACACTGAAATTTGATGAGGAGGTGGAAATGGACAATGACATAAGCACAATGATGGTATGACAAGAAAATCTGTGACTGCTACTACATACTAAAGCTTGGTCCGAATTTAAAACGCTTGGATTGTCCCTTTAAAAAACTTACCCCAACTTGTCAGCAGATTGTTCCCTTTGTAAATTTTACAAAGCTGTTTCATATATTATGGAACTGTAAATCATCATATAAACTCTGGTGTTCTCTAAAAGTTAAATTAGCAAAAATGGGTTACGAAAAATCTACACTTTCTTGGGAATTTGCACTTTTACATATCCATCTGAATGGTTTAACTCAAAAAGATATTCATATATTAGTCACACTATTCTCACTGGTTAAACTCTTTATTATCCAAAATTGGATTGACAGATCTAAAATTACTTGGGAGGGTTTCAAACATATGGCTATCAAGTACATCTTAACCCATAAATTATTTGTTTCCAACCCTTCTTAATGTTCTTATTATGATAATTACTGGAATAAGTTGTTTGAATGTATTCTTACAATATAAACTTCCGGTATAAATTTTCTAACAATTGATTGCTTTCCCTATTGCACTATCTTCCTTGGTTTTATTCCAGAGTTTTAACTTATTGGTTGTATATATATATTTCATCTTTGGAAATAATCAGCTATGTTGTTATTAAAATCAAGCATCTTTTTATAAACCTCTTCTTTCTTTCGTTCTCATTTGTAAACATATATTTCCGTCTCTTGGGCTTCTGACATTTTATTGTATATATTGTGTATATTGTAGATAATCTATTTTGGATATATAGTTTCTAATATTTTGTAAAATAATTTATTGCCTTTACTATGTGAGTTATTCACATTCTCATGGTTAGATACTATATTTTAGGCAAAGGAATGGTTAGGAGAAACACACAATTCTTCCTTCTCTGCATAGATTGAAACTTGCTGGGGAAAAATTTTACTGTACTCTCATGAACAAATTCTGAAAAGTCCTTTGTCACATTATCCCTACATCCTGCCAATGTTAGACTGCATTTTAGGGCTACCTAAAATAACAGCCATTCCTTCAGTCAAAAAATGTGGTACTTACAGGTTCATAGATTCATAGGTTTATACTAACCAAACAGTATGTCCACTATTGGAGACTTAGCCAACAGTGCCATATAAAATAAGACACAGTAAAGTTGACCTAATAGTTCTGAAGTTGATGCTAGGAGACCGAGATAATTTGAGAGATATGGATGGAATGTTTTCAGCTTGGAGTATGCTAGAGGAAGTGGAAATGAGAAAAGTAAGGAAAGGGAGGAAAAGCAAAGAAGGAATACTGAGAAGTGATAACATTTAGTTTGACATAGAAGGTTCTAGGCAGTGACTCCTAGCATGAATATGTAGGATTCCATGCATTCATCTAATTGAAGTTTGAATGCTGCTAGTATTTTACATTGCATAACATGTAGGAACAGCTCATTTTATAGTACAGTGAGGTGCTGGGTGATTAATTTATCCATGAATTAGGACTTGATATTTTGTAAAAGAACTAGGGCACTGGAATGGGTGATAACTGAAATGTTTTTTTTTTCTTTTTTTAATAAAAAGGAGGTCCCAGAGAACAGTGTTTGACATAGCTCAGAAGGCAAGACACAGATCACCAACTAGGGTCTATATGGTATAGGAAATAAGGACATGGTTTTTAATCTATCTGAAGAAGGGTAATAATTAACTGTAAGATGTCTGTATTTATCATTACTCACTGAGTGGTGTTGGTGAGCCCTGTCAATACGATAGCCCAGTTCACATTTCCATCCACTGAACTCTGTCAGACACAACTCAATAACATTAACAACATTAGACTCCACCACTCCTAATAGGATTGCAGTTCTAACACTTTCACAGCAGGTATGATCTTCAAGAATGTCTTGCCTCATCATCAAGATCTTTTGTCATAGCTCTCATTTTAACAGTTCATTGTCCTGCCATTTTACTTTCTGCTCGAGCGCACAACTCCATCATAGAGAATTACTCAATGGCATTCTCTTAACCCATTGTTGACATTAAATGTAGTGAGCAGTTTCTATACACATCTTTCTCTGCTACATCTGACATATTTGAGAGGTGGATGCCTTGGTTATAACCCTACCATACCGAGAAATATGCATTTGTAGTTCATATTCTGCTTGAGTCATCACCTCTATAATTTAGTCTTATTTATTAATTCATTTCACATTAAAAGAGCAGAATTGCCAGTTTTCAGAGGTTAGCTCTTTAGAGTAACTGGTTTGGCTAGCCCCAACTACTCTTTGGTAAAAAAAACTTTTCTACACAGCCAAAAGTTCTTTTGGGGATGTGGGTGCAGTCTGATTGCCTCATCTTGAAGATTACTATTTAGTTTTTGTCATTACCAGTAATGACACCGTGTGAGTGTCTGAGCTGCCCTTGCTGCCTCAATCTGGAATGTTCTCCCTATACATCTAAAAGATATCAACTCACCCCCAAACTTAGACTACAACCTTAAAAAAAAATCTCATATAAGCTCAGTGGGCTTGCTTCCTCAAAGGCCTTGTCACCAAACTACTGTTTTCTTCTTCACCTAGCCACAACTTTTCTACTCTCCTATTCTCTCTTGTCACCTTTGCAATTTCAACTACCTTTGAACTCTACTGTAAGTAGTATTAATACTGATCCCGTATTTTTGTTCAAATGTCTTTAACTAAAGTACTACATCAACTTCAGATAATTCTATTATTTCACTGACTTATTATTGTTATCATGATAATGTAAAAGTGTGTTAATGTTTGCATATTCTGTTTTACTTCCAGTAATTTATAAACTGTGAATTTGTTTTTTACCCTGAGCTGTGCCTACAATTGGTCAGTTTTGATTAAGGTACTACCCCAGTAAACAAATACAAATAAAAAAATAAGCAATTTCTTAGATAGATTCATCCTTGGTTTGGTTTGTCACCTATGTCTCTAATGGACACAGGCATCCTATAAATGGTTCATATCCCAGGCCTCTGTTTGTAAATGTTTCATTTCCCAAGCCCTTGCTTACACTTATCTAGGGTACCAGAACTTGTCAGAGATTTTGAATGCATGGCTAGGCTTAAAAAGGCTGTTGTGGTCATTAGACTAGTACACACCTATAGATGTAATAGTCCATGCATCTAGGTTCCTGTGGGCTTCTTAACTTAAAAAGTCCACAGTTGGAAATGCTGAACTTTAGTAATAGCATTCACCCCAAAATGGTCCCATGTTACTGGCCTTCATTGATGTATTGCTACTTGCTCGGAGAAATGTGAGGTCCAAGTGCACATTTTGAAGTTCTCTGGATCGGAACAGGACCTCCAGGCTAGCTTACTCATTCATCTGCTATCTTTATTGCTGAAAACATATTTGTAGTGCTCTTTGGAATCTGTGTAAACCTTAAGTTCATACTCTGCTTTACATCTTTTAATATTGTTTTTAAGTTTCTTGCTGACATGTTTCAATGTAGACTTCAGATAAGGAGATGAGGATTTCTTGCAATTTTTCAGTATTTTCCTTCTTTTGTTGTATAGTTTATTAGTATGGGAGTTCCACCAGAGAGGTTTCTTCCTGAATGTACTGTTTCATTTAGGGCAGATAGGTACTGATTTTTCTATGCAACTATTCAGGTGCTGGTAAAAGTAAGAGGTGAATGTGCCAGCTCACTCTGTTGGGTCAGTTTGCAAGGAATTGTTGGTAATCTTGCAAAGATCTGCTACAAGCTGAAGTATATTTATAGATTCATAGGTAAGAACTAGTTTAGCTAACCTTGTGGGCCATTTTAAGCCTAGCCAATTTCCCTTAAAGGTGAGAATCAAACCCTGTACCTTGTGTCTGTAATATAAACAGCTTAACCATTATGCCAACCCCAACCTCTTGGAGAAGTCCCTAAAGATGGTCTCATTTGGTGATGGGGTGGTACCACTAGGTTTGACGTTGAAGATGACTGATTTGTGGTCAGATTTAACCAGGGATATGGAGACACAGTATGGAGATGCAGGTGGGGGCTAAGTTGGTAAGGACCAGGTCAAGGATATTAGAGCCTCTACTGAGTAGTTTTTGATTTTGCTTCAGCGCATTGGTATGAAACATTGAGCATATCTATTCTTAGAGGAGCAAGTATGCCAAACAATGCTTGGGTAATTGAAATCCTTTTCTAAGAAGGTATTTGGTTTGATATTCAATGCCTCAATATTATTGAGGTAATTTCAGTGATCTTGGATGACACTGATGGGAATGTGTAGCTATGAAGTAGCAGCTAGATTTGTTAATGGTGATTTGGATCTCTAGAAGCTCCAAGTAAGGGGGTGTGGGCAATTTGATATAAATTAATTATGTTTCTAACAAATAAAGATACTCCCCACGGCTACCCAAGGGTCTGAAGGCATGATAGGTTCTAAACCACGGTACACAGGGAATGCTAACATTGCAATGAAAACTTGTCTTAGTAACTGCACAAATATGAATGTATCTGAGTTGCAGAAGGACCTTGAGTTCTGGCATCTTTCTATTTAGAATAGAGCATTGTGTAGTGCCACCTTTAGATTGTCCAAATTTGAGTTTGAGTTTCCTATGTAGGAATGCTCAGTAGAATACTCTGCCTAAAAATGGCACTATGGGAACAGCAAAGCCTTTAGTGAGTATATAAAAACTCTGGTATGACAGCTGAAGGCCATCCCTGTTGAAACAGGCTGACACATACTGGATTCCCTTAGAAATATACCAACTACTTAGCTAATTGTTAAAGCCAGTTATATTGTCTTTGTATATAGACATCATTCTTAATAAATACATACATACATGCATACAAATATTTCAAGTGCAGGCATTAATGACCTTCTAGTTTGACAATATACCAAAATGGTGGATACTTAAATACATTGGGAATTTCTGGGTCTCTGTCTTTTCCTGAAAAGATTTCAAGCCTGCATAAACTGAAAGCACTGGTGGTGATTTCCTGCTAGGTGAGGAAAGTAAAACTACGTTTTTTTTGTCTGTGAATGATAGAGCTGCTTTCTGTTTTACCTGCACCACTTTTTTTTGGTTTAAGACATCTGCTTGGCTTGGCGTTTTTTTCTATGTGAGAGATAGACACTTAAATTATGCTGCATATTTCATGCGTTTCTCGTTGATTAAATTGTTTCTTGAGAGATACTTAAATACACAGTGAATTTCAAGGTCTTTGTCTTTTTCTGAAAAGCTTTCAAGCCTGCATAAACTAAAAGCACTGCTGGTGGTTCCCTGATAGTTATTTTCCCAGCCACACTCTCCTCTACTGATCTGCTTTTTAAACCTGGCGATTTTAAGCTGCCCACCCCTACTGTGAATCGACTTAATAAGCTCCTCCCTTTCTACACTGCTTCTGATATCTCAAATTATTTATTTGCCTTGCCATGTGCTTATGTTGAAAAAGTGCATTTTGCCTCTCTTTGTCTGTTCTTCTGATTTGCTTGCTCTAAGTTCATTATCTAGCTAGCTGTTCCATAAAGTAGTGTATTTTACACTCTAGCAATCACTTGTTTTACATCTAGAGGTCAATGGATTTTCCATCATGTGCACTGGGAGGCAGACTGGTCTGTTTAAGTTGGGGAAGCACTTGAGATTTCTGCGTGTAGTTTTTTTGGCTGGAGGGCTTATTCATCAGCTTATCTTGTTTTTAGTACCTTTATAAATTCTGTACAATTGAGTGGCTCTTGGCTCATTTATACAAAGTGAAGTACTTTTATTGAATAATCACACTTTTATAAGCTGTTTAAAGTACACTGCAGTATCCATATCTTTAAATTTGTTTGTGGTAGCATTTTGTATCTTTTAAGTTTTTCGTGGAAGCATTTCACTCTGGACACTCTTTTACTGTGTTTTTACATTAGGAGGACTGTGATTATTCATCTAGAGGCAGTAGGTGTTAACCTGGTCTATCTGAGATGAGCTGGGAAGCACACAAAAGGGTCTAAGTATTTTTTTTTTTTTGCATTTCTCTTACATACTGTGACTGTACTTTAGCAGTTTCAAAAAATACTGTACGGTTTGCTGCTGCTTTAAGCAGTTAATTGCACTGTAACACATTGTATCTGTTAGCTGTAGGGCTGTTGTAGGTAGTTTGTGTGGTCTTGTTACAGTTGGGCTCCAAACCAGCTATTCTACATTAAGAAGGTGTTTTTCTGCACTGTTGTGGCAGAAGTGTGCTGATATAACCTAAGTGAGTTAAGGATTGCTTGTGGAAGGTTTATTGTGTGATTTCCTGATTGGTAGATAGCTTAAAATTTGTTCCTCTTTGCTAGTATTTAAGCCTTGTGTTTGCATGGTACTGGTCTTTGTACAGCAGTGGTTAGCAGTGGCCTGTATTGATGCAAAAGCCTAAAAGCTCAGTTTTTTCCATAAACAGCTGTCAGTGAAACCCTTACAAGCTTTTCTGCTACTCTAGGAGCAACTCAGTTGCACACTAGGCAGCATTGCTTTATTGATCAACCTTAGCCTACACAAAGTTTAGGTCTCTCTTATAGTCTAAGTGCTACCAGCTCAGTCCTGTCAAATTAACCCAGTCCCTTCCCTAATAAAAACATACAGTAAGAGCTTGCTATAATGGATGAGCAGTTTCCCATTATCTCTCTAGTCAGCCTGATAGACATGGGCATCCAGAGACAATGTAGCAATTGTCTCATATATAGTGACAACCACTTACTCCTAAAAACAAACAAATTCTTTATGTGAGAAATATAGTTACACTAAGAAATTGGATGCAACACTTTCACATAACGAGAAATCAAATGCCAAACATGTTGTCAACACATAGACACACACTTCCCACACTAAATAAGGACATGACGCATAAACCCACATGTGTGGAGATACTCACTAGTAACTTACCAAAAGATCAGAGGCCTCCCAAATGGAAACTACTTACACACATAGCAATTCAAAAAACAACCACAACACAGAATAACCCACATGCGCACACACACACACACACACACACACACACACACACACACACACACACACACACACACACACACACACACACACACACACACACACACACACACACACACACACACACACACACACACACACACACACACACACACACACAAACACACCAGTGTCTCAACAAATAAGCCCATAAGGTGTAACACTACAAAACCTTATGTATTGGTCATAGGTGACTCCATTCTGAGATACAAGGATTTTCCCCTCACCAGGCTGGATAAGGAGTGGGTTACGGTCACGTGTCAGGATTCGTCAAGTCACTCAAGCACTCACGTCGCTCAGCCACAGGTACCGGTATGACTCCATCATAGTCCATGTGGGAGTAAAATATCTTGAGATGTGCCTCACTGGACTATATGAAAAGAGACATGACTGAGCTCTCAGATTATGTGTCACAGGTAGGTTTAGGTCTAGCCATAAGCAAAATTCTGCCTTCTCCAAGGATGATGCCACAGCACAAACAAAAAACGATTGACTTTAACAATTAGCTTAGCTTCTGGTGTCAGTCCAAAGTGATCCAATATCTGTCAGCCTGGAAAAACATGGTCAACAGGCCACATTGCTTTGCCAGAGATAGTGTGCACCTGTCTCCTCTAGGCTTTTGGATACTGGCAACGGCATTAGTCAACCTTATTGTGACTTTTTTAGGCAGTGTCAAGAAAAACAACCTCTCAACGTAACAAAATCTGTCTACATAAACTCAGGGTACTGCTACTCAATGCTAGGAGTCTAAACAACAAGCTGTACTCCCTGGAAGCACTCTTTACTTTGGAAAATGCTGATGTCTATGCAGTTACCGAGACATAGTTTAAAGGTGAAGAAAGCACTCCAGCAATGTAGGTCTACAATACCATCCATACATTCAGACCACAAACTGAGTAAGAAAGAAACAAAGCAGGAGGTAAATCCATCTTCATTAAGAATAAGCATACCTTGAGACTGGTCAGACTGTATGACTCTCTTGTGCTACTCCATGTCCAATTAACTATAGGCAAAGCCCCCTACCACATCATAGTTAGCTATAGGTCCACCACCATGAAACAGGAAAAGCATGCCTCAAAGCTGGACTTACTGGAGTCACTTGCCATACAGCTCAATACCTTACTCATGGGTGATTTTAATTATCCTATCATCAACTGGGAAACATACATGACCACAGACATGCTGGCTGATAAGTTCTTGGACTTTGTTAATGCAAAGGCCCTGTAATAGCTAGTCATCACACCCACAACAAGCTGAAATGTCCTGAACATAGTACTCACTAACATGGGAGAGCACTGCATCCCCCGCCCTCCACCGTGTGATGCCCTCCCTGGTAAGATCAGAACATAAATTTGTCTTGTTTGCTGTAATTATAAGACCAGATAAGAATTTTTCAGGGATAAATTACCTCCTACTAAGGGATGGTATAAGAAGTCTCAAAGCCTCCTCAAACACAGATAACATGGACTCATATGCAGAGGTGTACACCAATACCCTTTATAACCACTTAAGCAGTTCCATAGAATCGACGTTACATGACAGGAATAAAACCAGGTCTTGCTAAAAAAACAAGCCACGCTGGTGAACCCCTAGTATAAACAGGCTATAAAACAAAAGAAAGAAACTAACATCCAAGAACAAGCGGAAACTGGCTCAGCAGAAGAAGAAAGTCCTCCCTAGCCTAAACAAGCAAATTAGAGATCTTGTCACATCCCCCAAAGCTAATTATGAAGCAAAAATAGCCTCCCTAACTAAGGATAATCACAAGGCATTCTTTAACTACATCCAAAATCTAAAAGGTAATACCCAGCTATGGGCTGAGCTGGTTGTGAATGGCACCACCCATACTTAACTGGAGGTAATAGCCAACCTGCTCACTGACAAATTTGGAGCAAACTTCACCCCCGTCCCCTCCAATCATCCCCAAAAGTATAACCGCCACCATTCCTCAGCCTATAATTTCAAGAGAGCAGGTCATCTTTGCTATCTCCGGAGAAAGAAACATGGCATCAATGGGACCGGACAACATCCCGGATTGTCTTTTAAACAACTTAAAACATGACCTAGCAGACCCACTTGGGTCCTTGTTTAACCACAGTCTGTGAACTGGCTATGTTCCACCAGAATGGAGATCAATAACAGTAATCCCTCTACACAAAGGGGGACCATCAACCAAGCCTGGGAATTATAGGCCTATAAACTTGACTAGCCTCATCTGCAAAGCCATGGAAAGAATCATTATGGACCTTATTAACAAGGACATAGGTAATCTCCAAACCCACGACCCAACCCAGTTTGGATTCATTAAAGGTAGATCATGCCTGTTAAAACATGGTTGACTTCTTCTAGAAAGTCGTCAAGGCCCTGGACGAGGAAAAGACAGTGCATGCCACCTACCTTGATATAGCCAAGGCATCTGATACAATCTCCCATTCAGGTATTATAGAGAAACTCCCCCATTTGGGAATTAATCCCTACATTACCAGATGGGCAGCCAACTGGCTCACCAACAGGACACATACTGCAAAAGTGGGTATCTTTACCTTTAGCAAAAGACCAGTCACAAGTGGCATACCACAGGGTTCTGTGCTGGGCCCCTTGCTGTTTGGATTTTATTTCTCAGAAGTTCAGGCAAACTTGTATGGCCTGTGGCTGACCAAGTTTCCTGATGATCACAAATTGGGAGCAATCACTGAGTCCCCCAACGATGCTAATATACTGCAGATAGGGTTAACTTAGACAAATGACTGGTGCCAAATCCACAGATTAAAGTTAAATGCAAAAAATGCATTATTATTCATTTTTGGGAAAGTTTACATCCCTGCTAATTACATTATACACAGCAGCCCCCTAAGTGTAGACCCAGTGGTACAAGATCTGAGTAATCAGGTTGATAGCAATCTGAACTGTAACCACCATGTATCCACAGTAGTAAGGAAATTCCTCTGTGTGGCATATCTTATAAGTAAAGGCATTGTATCTAGGGCTAAGGATGTTATAATTCCATTATACTTGGCCCTCATCAGACTAATAATCTGTTATACTTGGCCCTCTTCAAGAGCAATCTTGATGACTGGGTGGGAAATAGAAAGTTCACTCCAGTGGCTCTACTTGATAGAGGCACTGGGAACTAATGTTGGGCAGCACGATGCCAGGGCACTTCTATGGGCTAGGCTTGTAAAGGCTCCAGAGTTATTAGCCTAGCACACACCTATGAACCTATGAGCAATGCTCCCTTTTGCATGTACCTCACCAAACACCTACAGCAAATGAACAGACCACAAAGGTTTCTCACCAAGAAATTACAGGGTATACAAAACAAGTCTTGTATGGAAAGACTGAAAGCCCTGTCACTGTATTCTGTCTCCTACAGGTTGATAAGAGGTGACATGTGTCTGGCTTACAAGGCAGTCTCTGACCCAGCCTTGATGGAAATGCTACACATTAGTAAATCAAACGGCACAAGGGTCACTCACTCCAGGGATCTTAACCTACCCTCTGACATGAGCAGGTCATGCTGGAGAGACACATTTCTCAGAGATTGTCATTTTTCTCTGGACCAAGCTTCCAATGCACTTGAAACAGAGCTTCTCCCTGACCCTCTTCAAATACAGCCTAGATCAACAGATGGGTGACTGCAAATTAACTACTGGGGTGGCACCCATGTCCCTCCTGGACATAGGAAGTTGATATTAACTACCATAGACCATTATCTCTGCAAACTTCACTTAACTAATGACTGACAAATGGGGCAACTCAGAATAAATATGGCTAGGCTTGTAAGGGCTCTAGGGCCATTAACCTAATAACCTTCTATAAACCTATGAACCTATAAATGTCCAGGGTATTCTTAAAAATATCTAAACTAGTGCTTGCTTTAATGTAATTTGGTAGTCTGTTCCATAAATCAGTTGTTCTCTCAAAGAATTAATTAGTACACTTCACATTCCTATAGAATCTTTTTTAATTTGTCCAAATCTTTTGGTTTTCTAATACTATGACGGAAATGGACCCCATTCCTAAGTCAAAGTACGATTAAAGTTCATGAAATTAGTATTGTTTCAATCTTTGATGTCAGCCAAAAGTGCTTTTTACAGCACTCACAATGTGCCCAGTAATGACTCCTTCTGCAATTAGTATGGGGTTACATGGATTGGTAACATATCTAAATACGATTGTAGAGTCTTTTTTATAAAACCCGTTGCTCCAACTACTATTGGAACTGTCTAGGTATCTTTAATCCACATTGCTCTTGTTTCTGCCTGCAGACTGATATTTTATGACTTTGTGTCTCTGTACACAAGACACTGTACTCACTGGGTGTAGCAATTTCAATGATCAATGCTACTTTTGTCTTCTTTTCTTGGACCACTATATCCAGTTTTCTAGCATCTATCTTTTGAACTGTTGGTAATGGGTGATCCCATGTGATATAAACTTCATCATTTTCTATGATGCTTTGTGGATCAGGTTTCCAGTGTTTTTCAGCCACTTCAATGCCATAATCTTTGCACAAGCCCCAATGCAACAGTCTTGCCACATCATTATGCCTTTCAGTGTACAATCCTTCTGCCATTAGTATATCATAACCAGCAACAAGGTGTGCAACTGTTTCCAATTCGGTTTTAGAAAACCTACATTTGTCTGTTTCTCCCACATGTTCAATGAACTTTGTAAAACAGTGTGTATGTAGCCCACGATCTTGGGCTGCCAATATTAATCTTTCATCTCCTGGATTGAATTCACCTCTCCTTAACCATTCCTGTGTTTGTTCCTGATCAACATGAGGTTCTTCCAGAAGTTTTCTATACTTGTAACTATATTTATGCTTTTTCCACATTTTTTGCCTTCTCATCTGGTCCTTCACCTTATATTCTTTCTTTTGTTTTTTGGCACATTCAGTTGCTGCCTGATTTTCAACTACTTCTGGTTTGATTTCTATTCCTGCTTGATGCCAATATGCTTATGCTAAATTAAGCAGAGAAGTCATCTTAGATTTATTCTCCTCATGTTTCAAAACATTCACTACATTTGGGTCTTACAAAATGAAAACCAAGAGGCTTTCTCACTAAAGGTTGTTGCTCCAAGTCAGAATAATGAAGAAAAAATAATAAAAGCAAACAACCAACAGGCTGATGTAAAAACCTTTTAATAAAACAACAAACAAATGATGAGCACTTTTGGGTCTAAGCCCTTCTTCAGATAAAATAAAATACGTATACAGCTCAATACTTATACATCAAGTTAAAAACATCCTGACCAATAATAAACTAATATTTAACTCTCCACCTTTTTAGGGCTGGTTTCAAGGGTACAACTCCATTAAGGCCAGGTGCTCTGTCAGCACCTAGTTCTATAATCCATTTTAACTCATCGTATTCTGTAAGGTTCACAACATCTCCACCTCTTATGCTAGGTTTGAATACTTGTAACATCATAAATATATCATCTTTATGGCTCTTCTTTGGCCTATCAGTTTTTGTGATTTTTTTGGACTGCTACTTCCTTCGAAAACAGGGGGGCCATGCTCCCCCTGGGTCTGGCCTGGCCTCATTGCAGGAATATTTCCATATTTTGAGGATTCTACACTGTCATTTTTTCCAGTCCTGGCACCAGTGTGCCCACCAGGATTGGGCACTTTTTTTATTCTGGGTCTTGTGCACCCAGCTATCTCTTTTAATTTTTGATCTACTTCTGTCCACGATATATACTATATAAATGCACTCTATATATCAGGTTCGCCTTGGTGAGATTTTGTGAAAACAGGGTTCACCTTGCGAAGGTACTCACCAAAACTTCAAGATGAATTCAGTTTCAACACTACTCCTCTCCTTTGCTTGCTGACTTTTCATCTCTCCATTCGTACCCTTCTATGCAGGTTGTCTGATGATTCTCTATTACGCTTTGATAACAATATAGCTTTATTTTTAGTTTAAATGAAATGTATTTTGTCAAAGGCATTGTAGTAATAGCAATGGTACTTTTAAGTAGACAAGAGCTAGCATTCATAGCATACTCATGCTGCAATTGAAAGAAGCTTTGAAGCTTTTTGATTTGTTGGTGATTGTAATTGATTAATTGTTTTATTGAATTATGAAGCTGTACTTGACTATATAACTTCATGGTTTTACTTCAATGTTTATGGTCTGAGGAAGCGTATCTTAAGATACGCGAAAGTGCTTACCGTTCAATAAATTTTACCAGTTTTCTTTAATATTGGTTGTGGTGAGTCCGAAGTTTGTTATATTTACATTTTGCTACGCTATTTTAACCAAGGACTCTTCAGTTGGAGTGGCTCATTTTTTAGCTTCGTTTTTTTAGCTTCATTTTTTAGCTTCGCTTTGATAACACCAAACATTCCCCAGGTAGTTGTTTCTAAATGCCCTATATACCTGAATAAGATCTCCTCTTGAATATTTATAAGAGACAC
>NC_056727.1:317080771-317088271 GCF_019279795.1 Protopterus annectens | reverse complement strand
CAGTTTTCACAGTTCCCATATTGATTTGACTCCGCCATACATGGGTGATATACCTGCCCAGGATATAACAGCATCGCTCAAGTCCATGTGCACAAGTTTGGTTCCCACATTACGATGGTCTTTCCACCCTGCTTCGATTCATCCCACTGGATTCTCCGGTTTCTTGATAGTCTTTTTGGTTACGTCTCGAGTATTTCGAATACTTCCTTGAGGCAAAGCTGCAGTGTGTCGGATGGCCGGAACCAGGTATCCCAAAAAACAACTGCCAGACCAATTCTCAGGTAACCATTTATATGCCTTTTTTCCACATACAAAATAACAGTCCTCTACGTTTGTCATTACTTTGTTACGAAATGACTGCCCTGCATGAAACATTTTCTTATCTATCACTGATAACTGTTTGAAAAGTACAGGATTGTGCTGTACCTGATCAAGAGTTTTATGCATAGATTTCAAAAATGAGTCATAATCTGTACTACAAGATCCGCTCAAATAATTTGGTTTTCTATAACATTTGTACTGTACAGTAACATTACATTTACTCCACCCAACTTGGATGGAGTCATTTTTATAAAAACATACAATTCCTTTTTGTGTCACAGGCAAATACAGTGTACCTTATCTTGTGCTTTAATAGCAACTGTGTCAAAAAACAGATTTTCCCAGGTCTCATTGACCCCTAGGGGGATAGCAGTCATTAACAAACCCCCGTATGCTGTTGGTATGGCCGTACAGACCCAGCAGTTCGAAACATTGAAAGTCTCTGCGTATACACGTGTAATTGCCTGATAAGTGTTAAAGTTCGGATGCCAGTCTATGTTTGGTTCATTACGTCTAATCAGTTCAACCTTTGTGGCAGGAAAAAAGTATTGCCACAGCAAAAAGAACAGTGTGATCAATATTGCAACAAAAACAATCATACAAGTTTTTTGAAATTGCTCAGTGTCTCTACTACATTTTGTTCTTGTTGTGCAACAGTAACAAAGTTTTTGTCCAGTTCAAAGTTTTTAACCAGTTTACAGTGTGTCAAATGGATCCAAGAAGCTCGTTCCGCGATTTTGACTGCGGTGGGTGTTGACAGCAGTACCTGGTACGGACCTTCCCACTTCGGAGAGCTCCAATTCTTCCGTTTCGTAATCTTCACCCAGACCCAGGTGCCTGGGGCTACTGGTGCTCCCGATTTCGGTTGCTCTTTATCTGAAACAGAATTTAACTGCAAAAGTTTGTTATTCAAAAATCTCCTCATATATCCTGCAAGTGAACTGTCAGTCTCCTGCTCTGTAGACATGAGAGGTTTCCACTGAGGTGTATAATATGCCCTCCCAAACAAAGTTTCAAAAGGAGTTAATCCCTTTACATTTGGAACAGTTCTCATACTCAACAGTGCTAAAGGCAAACAGTGTGCCCAATTTTTCTGTGTTTCTTCTATCAATTTCCTAAGTCTATTCTTCAGTACCCCATTATGTCGCTCTACTAGCCCTGCAGATTGGGGGTGATAGGCACAGTGATTATTTAACGATATTCCGAAGTAACGACTAAGTTGTCAAATTATTTGGTTCATGAAATGTGTCCCATTATCACTATAAATCTTTTCCGGTATCCCAAATCTGGGAATAATTTCTTTAACAAGGACCTTTGCAACCGTAGCTGCATCTGGGTTTTTAGTTCGAAACGCTTCTACCCATTTGGAAAATAAGTCTATAATAACTAGGCAGTATTTCTTATTCTCACATTTATTCAATTCTATGAAGTCCATACAAATAGTATGGAACGGATATGGTGGTGTTGGAAAATTCCCTCACTTAGGCTTCAATGCCCCTTGTGCATGATGCTTGTTACAAACATGGCATACTGCACAAAATTTTTTTGTATAGTTTGTAAACCCATAGGTTGTAAACACTCGATTCACTAACTGTACCATCCCCCCTGGAGACATGGCTCTGCCCATGGCTCAACAACGCTGCATATCTAAATAAATTAGATGGCAAAATTGGTTTCTTTTCCTTGGAAATGTACAGTCCCTTTTCAAGGATTGCTCCTCGTTTTATCCATTTTTGTTTCTCAAGATTTGTAGTAAGTGTCTGCATTGTTTTTAACATTTCTAAATCTAAAGTCTCTGAGGGTTGTAATTCCTCACTCAAAAGAAAAGTTTCTGTGGCTGAAGCTGCCTGCTTTGCAGCTGTATCAGCCCATGCATTACCTTTTGAAATTCTATCCTGTTGTTTTGTATGAGCTACGCATTTGCAAATAGCTACTTTCTTCGGTAACTGAATTGAATCTAACAAGTCTAAAATAAGTTGCGCATGATTAATCGGTTTACCAGTAGATGTTATCATTCCTCTATTTTTCCACTGTTGCGCAAAAACATGTACAGTAGAAAAAGCATGCTGGCTGTCAGTATAAATGTTCACTTTCTTACTTTTTGCTAAGGTACATGCCCTCGTTAAGGCAATCAATTCTGCTGCTTGTGCAGATAAGTTGTGTGGCAAAGATTTTGCTTCTAAAGTTTCAGTATCAGAAATGACTGCATACCCCACTAGGTTCTGTCCTGTAGGACCCCTCCTGCATGAGCCATCCACATAGCATGTCACCTCGGCATCATCCAAGGGAACATCCGTAAGGTCTTGTCTAGGTAATGTCTTTTGCTCAATCTCCTGCAGCAGTGTGGTTTGCCATCTACAGGGGTTGGAAGCAAAGTTGATGGATTCAAAGTTGTGCATTGTTCAATTGTCATATGAGGTTGGCCCAACAGAATGGTCATACAGGAAAGATGCCTAGCTGGAGAAAGATATGCTACTTTTTCTTGCAGTAAAATAATTGTGACTGCATGAGGCACTTTCAATGTGAGAGGGTGGAATAATACTACTGAGGCTGAAGCCTGCACTGCCATTGCAGCTGCAACTACTGCTTGTACACAGTGGGGCAAAGACCACGCCACTGGATCTAACTGTGATGAATAATAAGCTATGGGGCATTGTTTGTCCCCATGTTGCTGTGTCAACACTGATGTCATATAACCTTGCTTACAATCTACAGTTTGAATAAACTGCTTGTTATAGTTTGGTAATCCTAAAACTAAGGATGATGCTATCAATTGTTTCAACTTACAGAAAGCTGCTTCTGCATCAGGTGCCCATTGTAATAAATCCTGTGCAGCCATCGGCTTTTTAAATATTAAATCAGCCAGTGGAGCAGATTCCAAAGCATAGTTTGGTATCCAGCTCCGACAAAAATTAGTAGTTCCCAGGAAGGACATAATTTCCTTCTTGGTAGTTGGTCTGGGTGCTTGTAAAATCGCTGTTTTTCTGTCTTCATCTAATATTCTACCTTCTTTGGATATTACATATCCTAAGTATTTAACTTGTTTTCTCCAAAGCTGTAACTTGTCTTTGTTTACTTTGTGACCTTGAGTAGCTAAAAATTGTAACAAAGCTATTGTGTCTTCTTTGCATTCTTGCTGGGTGGGGGCTGCCAGCAGAATGTCGTCTACATAAAGTAGAATCTGACTACCTTTCGGTGGGATAAATCCCATCAGGTTGCTTGCCATTTCTTGTGCAAATATTGTTGGACTTTCACAATACCCCTGTGGTAATCTGGTATATGTGTACCGCTTTCCCTGAAATGTAAATGCAAACCAATATTGGCTGTCAGGGTGTATCGGTATCGAGAAAAATGCATTACTTATATCTACCACTGAAAAATATTTCTGTTCTGGCTTTAAATCATTCAGTAAGGTGTGTGGATCTGGCACCGTTGGTGCTCTGGGTATAACTGCACTGTTCACTGCTTGTAAGTCTTGGACCATACGCCATTCCCCGTTTGCTTTCTTGACAGGAAATAAAGGTGTGTTACATGGTGAATCAGGGGATTCTATTAAGACTCCTTCCTTGAGTAAGGCTGCTATGATAGGTTTGATTCCTACCTCTGCATCCTTTCTCAAGGGATACTGTCTTTTCTGGGGTTTAAAAGCTGACTTTGGCATTATGGTAACTGGTCCTGCTGTTCGTATTAGTCCTACATCTGATTTCCCTGCTGACCAGAGAATGTCTGGTATGTCTCGCAAGGCTTTTTCCTCTTCTTCCAATAATAGTAATACTCAGCTATCCTCACTAGCCTGTGAGTGTACAGCTGGGTGTGTCTGTGTGATCCAATTCAATTTCTGTTTCTGTACTCCTTGTTCTGAGAGTTCTAATTCTGTCTGTTTTTCCCACCTCGTGACTTTCTCACCTAAGTCTGCCCATTTTAAAGTTTTATTCTTAGTCAAACTAACATGGGGCAGTCGATTAGATTTGTAGAGTGTTAAACATTCCTGGGGCAATGAACAGCTTGCTACACTGTTACCTTCTGCATCCCAGTACAAATTTCGCAATACCAGCCTGTTTGCATGGTTCTGAAACAATTCTTGTTCGTAACCTTTATCAGGACCTGGTCTATTACAGTAATATAGAGTACAATGCAACAAATGCTGTTTGTCAATGTCGAGGGAGGGGAACTTGCTGATAGCTACATTCATTAGTTCTTCGGTTACTGCCCCTGGATCAGTTGTAACCAAGTCCTGGCTGTACCATTAATGCATTTCACCCTCCGGTCGCACTACAAAAGTGTCCATTTGTCACTGTGCTTCCATACCCTGCATGGTTGGAACTACTGCTATGCCAAATATCTGCATTAAATCTCTACCCAAAAGATTCATTGGGCATTTTGCAGAAACTACAGTTTTACTTTTCTGAGTCATCCCTGAAACAGAGTCTATTATTGTAATGTCATGGGAGAGTGGCTCCCGATATAGCTGTCCATTAGCTGCTTTCACTAGTATATAGTCTGGTGATTCTGTATCTTCCAGTAGTTTGGAAGGGTGTATCAGGGTGCGTGAAGCCCCTGAGTCACACAAAAATTTAACTTCCTTCCCCTCCACCAGAAGCGTCACTTCCGGTTTTGTGTCTGCTAAGTAAAGGTCTAAGCTCAAAAGAGCTAGGTCCAAAATTTCATTTTCTTCTATGTCTGTGTATTCATATACATCCTCTACCCCTTGTGTCACATCCTCTTCTCCTGCTATTACATTTACACTTACCTTTTCCTGCTTACTTTCATCCAATGATTCCTGACTATCATATAGTCATTCCTCATCCTCCTTATTTTCGGTAGTCGCCTTCTTATTTAGCCTGCAATCCCTTGCTAAATGTCCTTTTTTCCCGCACTTAAAACACTCACCCTTTTTCTTTCTTTCTTCGAAATCTTCTGATCATTTGTCAGATTGTTTATTTCCCTGGGTATTTTTCTTACCCTTTTTCCCAGTTTGTACTACAAATACTTCTGACCCATCTTCTGCTGAAAATACTTGGGTTTTCTTTTTCTTTTTACTATTAAAATGTCTTTCTGCATGTCTAGCATATTCAAGTAAGGCTTGTAACCTACTTGTTGGATGATCTATCATATGCTTCGTAATGAAGCTACTAATAGGTGCAATGCACCCTTTCAAAAATGCGTTTTTCAATTGTTGTTCATACGGGGAATCATTCGCTTGATTTTCAGGAACTGTCATGCCACTATGATTGTTAAAGCATTCTAATAATCTGGCATAGTACCCATCTACTGTTTCTTTTTCCTGCTGTATGCATTGATTCATACAAGTCCAATCAGCCCTAGGCTTCCACTTTTCAGAGATTTGGTCTGTTAGACCTTTCACTCTGCCATCCAGTTCTGCATCAGTATGTGGGAGTGGTCTAAGTTGTGTGTCACGAGGATTCCAGCTGCCACAAATCATGTGCCAATCTGGACCTACGATTTGTCTAACTACTTTTTCTACTTCCTCTCCATTCAAATGGTAACTTAATCTCATACCCTGTAAATCTTCTAAAAACTTCCTAAAATTCACTTTTGGGTGGGGAATACCTTCTGTGGCTTTTCGGATATCTTCCGGTGTCCATGGTCTACAAACTAAAAGAGTCGGATCCTGTCCTGCCTGAGGATTCGGTACTTCTATGAGCAGACATATCTCTTCTTCACTCATAGCTTGTGATGCTCTATTTAACTCATTTAATTCAATTTCCCTCCTCAAGTCGCGTGTTCGAGACCTGGTCTCGATGGGATCCCTGACAAATGGTTGTGCTTTTGCAGGGACAGCTGAGTATAGCGGAGGTGGATCAGCTCATCCACTCGCTTCATATTCTGGTAACGGAAGTGGAGGGGGCGAAGAAGGGGCCGTCGCTATTACTAAATTATTATCTTCTTTGTCTAAAAACATCGTTTTTGAATTTTTAATTCTTTGCTCCCTACGATTTGCTTCCTCAAGCCACCTGTGCGCCTGAGGGACTCCTAATTGTCTCTGCTTCTTTAATTGATCTTTCGCGTCTATTTTTAACTGTTTTACAAGTTTCATAAGTTCGAATTTATCTAAATGACCCTCGAATTTGTACTTATCGACCCATTTGGTATAATATTTAACATTATCGGAATGCTGTAATTGCATATACTTCGCGTCTTCAGTTAGGGGTGTGTCCCGGGAACTTTTTGTGCACTGATTTCCCATTGGTGTCTTAGCTAAGCAGTAAATTGTTACATAACCCTTTCTATCATGTGGTACCACAAATCTACACCTTTTTCACAGTTTATCTAGAATAACTGTCTACCTATTCTGTTTCCCTGATCTATGACAAAAAACAGTAACTCCTTCTTCTGTCTCTAATTTGCATAAGCAATTTACCTGATAAAAAAAGAACAATTCTGTAACTAGTCCCTGATCTTGAAACAAAAATAAGGTAATTCCTCCTTACCTGTCCCTCCGTGAGTTGATCCATCGGATTGTTGACTCGTCCTCCAATCCCAGATCAGAAACAGTGGCTGGCCTCTTTCGAACGACAATTCAATCGGAGGTCTTTCAAAGCAGAAGAGCCGATTTGGCCTCTTCTCCATATGGCTGCATGCCACCGGGCCCAATTCTGACCTAGGTCCAGAGCAAAAGATACGTATTCCGGTCCGAAGGACCAATCTGTCAAAGGAAAAATATACTTTAAAAATGATCAAAACACGGTAGGTTCAGGTTAAGGCACTTTAATCTTGCAGTAAGGAGACAAAAACGTGCTAATACAGAGTTTGTCTTACCAGAAACAGGAAATGCATTCTTTTTATAGGTTATCAAATTAATCCTGTCCTACAATGCTGACGTAACGAATTACCACCTTTTGGTCATCATCTGCTGACCATCTTTCCCTGCTGATTTAAACAATTTTTATGTGAAACATCCTGAGGAAAACAATATGGCCTTGGTTACTTTCAGTTAGATACTTGTTATGTTACATTCAAGATACTATAGCTAAATCGAACACAATGCTAGCAGTTCATTTCTCTAATAAGCCTTTGTCTAACTTATCTCTAAACTACTGCAGCTGCAGAGGTTCCCATCCTCTGAACAAGGCTGTCTGTCTGGAATCATTACATTTATTAAATGGTATATTGTCTATTCATATGCTTCTGACCTAGCAGATTAACACCTGCTTCTCA